>NC_060144.1:359869879-360109879 GCF_021461385.2 Schistocerca piceifrons | reverse complement strand
CTAGTAAGCAGAGGACCTGTGTTCGAATCACTGTCCTGCACAAATTTTCAACTTTCTCCATTGATTTCAATCAATGTTCGCTCGCAGTCGATGTCTGTAATTCCTTTGTGTCATTAGCTATGTATCACGTGTGAGAGAGAAGACTGGTGGAATACGACTGGGCAAGTGAAAGAGACCACATAACTATCTAACGTTATTATTACAATTAAAACTCTTGGGTAAATGTTGTACAATGAGAAACCCACTTCCTGTTTCTAGGGTATTGGAAAGGAAGAGATGGTTTCGAGAGCGTAAAGGAGTGGCCCAAAACGGTCGTGGCGTTCGCTTTGTTATCGACCGGGGACTGGACGGAGACGGGCAGCGGCCGCAGCAGTGGCCATAGCCTTCGGATCGAGTGAGTAATGGTCTGCGGGCCGCAACTGGCCGACGCAGCTCACTCTTCCCAGACTACTGCCCTCCAAGGGGGCGGCCACTGTCACACATTATAATCCTACCAGCTGGGCACTCCACGTCGACTGAGAGAGACGCGAATTTCAGTCAGATGGAGGTCTCTCACATTTCCACACGGATGAATTAGGATCCCTGGCAACAACACGATCTGAATATACTAGTTAATACCATCCGTACATAATACCACTGGAGACACTGTATAATAAATTACCTTAACACATTTATGAGCACGTAGGAGTTCATGCTGTCAAATACCAGGACAATGCTAAATGATTTTGGTTGCGTGGTTCCTACACAGATCCTGTGGCGTAAAAGAGTTTTATTTGTTTCGTAACCTTCTTTAAGAGACAGTATTCCACTTAGACTTAAACCTTCATTTCCCACTGACACTGTGATCCACTGAAAGTAGTTTGTCCGTTATTGTAAAGTCGTACATCATTATCATCATCATCGTCATCATTACGATCATAATTGTTGCCGACGTCGTCGTCATCATTGTTGCCATTAGCATCATCAGGGATTCAGCACCCGTTGGCTTTTCCAAGCATGGCACTCTTCAGTTATATGCATGCGATTTACACGCACACACAGACACACACATACACAAACACAAATAGTGATATCCCAAAACATTAGTTGCTTGTTCGAGGTATATTGTTTCGTCATGGCAGGTCTCAAACAGTGCAGTATTCAGGAAATTTGATACTTTTTTGTATTGTTTGCCACAGTTGCATAAATAAGCAACTTTTTGCTACAGTGATTACCGGTTTCGGGTTGCCACGCCCATTCTAAAACCACACACCTTGTTATTAACCGTAACTAGTCGTACAGTAAGGTGCCAAGTGGCACAAATAGCTTTGTACAAGGAAGTCTAACAGTGGGCAACTAGTGCTCTCACTTATAAGGTAGCCTTTGTGTCTACTGATACACTTGATCGACACGTCCAAAGACGAACAACAGCAATGCACTCTGGCTGCCTTTCTACATGTCACTAAAATTGCAACTCTAATGTGTGTGTACACGAGCGAAGATACCCTGGAATATGGCCATGTCTTCTGGTAAGTTTGGTTGTGTCGTGCAATTGTAACAAAAGACACATAGGCTATCTTATCAATGAGAGTTACTCACGCTTTAACTTCCCTGCCAAAACTAATCGAACCTTTTGGCAACATGTTGTATGACAATTTACGGTTAATAACAAGGCGGATGGTTTAACAATGGGCGTGTCTGCCAGTGACCACTGCAATTTATATATACATGCAACTGACACGGACAAAATAAAAAATTATCATATTTCCCGAAAACGTTAAGGCCACATGTAGAACACCGTGTTGTCGATATTTCGATCACAATCCAGTGGCGATTCTGCATGGCATGAATTCGCTAAGTGCTTGATATGTTTCCGCAGGTATATACTGCGAGATGTCTACGCAGAGGTCACGCCAATCCCGCAAATTACTGGTCGGTTATTTGCGGTTGCGCAGCTGGCACCCAATAGCGTCCCAGCTGTGTCCCATCAGGGTCAGATCAGGTGAATTTGTGGCAAACACATCGACGTAAGTTCCATATCTCTCTCCTCAAACCACTATTACGTGCGTTATTCTGCTGAAAGATGGCATCATTGATTCCACTCTTGTGGCAGTCTTTCAAGAGAGGCGTTGTACTTGACGGACTTGATTTTTATTTAAATTCCAGCAGCATTGTTTCAAGTATGAGACTGGAAACACTATTCATTTGCCAAAAAGCTTCCTGTGAACTGATCTTGAATGGAAAAATTAGAGAAGCGCAGAAACAGTTAGAAGCTTATTGACACTTCTCCGCGCACCATTTGCTGGCGAGACAGGAAAGAAGCGAAAATGATTTAAGTCGCTGAAGAACTCTTGGCTATGTACGAGCACGTTACCGCTGAATTCATTCTAAAAAGTATATTCTAGCGTAATTCACACTTCAATTAGAAATACCTTGACTGTCAAAGAAACTGCATCAACCAGAAGACATATGCGGATGCCAAAGTAATTTCGTACAAATACAAACCACCACCGGGTATGCAAAGTATAAGAATTGCAACTTTCAGTGACATGTAGAAAGGCAGCCAGAATGCAGCAGTCTTGTTCGCGTTTAGTATTTGTTCGCGGTTAGTGTAGCCGCCAGGCTAGAAAGCGGATAACAGGGGTGTGACCAGCGTCACATGGTGATGATTACTATGGACCTGTAGATGCAACGCACTCGTACAGAGAAAGCGTTATCAGCACCTGGAAGAATTTGAAACAACCCTCAGTGTCGGTTTTTATTAGGCTGGCTAGTAGAATCGTGCAGTATCCAGACCTGTACAGCACTGGGATATGACTGTATCTCGATGTTGGACGCCGTGGGAACGTGAGCGCTGGCTTACTCGTCATCAAGGCTCCGGCCGTCCATGTCTGTCAATCACAGGCAGGGTCACCGTATTGTGTGCTAAGTACCATGACCGGGTATCATGTCATTCCTGGAAACCCAGAATCTACTTTGTAGGAAGCAACATGGAATTCCGGAAACAGCGATAGTGTGAGACCCAACTCACTTTATCTGTTTGTGAGACCCAGAAAATATTAGATACAGGCTCCCAGGTAGATGCCATTTTCCTTGACTTCCGGAGGGCGTTCGATACAGTTCCGCACTGTCGCCTGATAAACGAAGTGAGAGCCTACGGAATATCAAACAGGCTGTGTGGCTGGATTGAAGAGTTTTTAGCAAAGTGAACACAGCACATTGTTCTCAATGGAGAGACGTCTACAGACGTTAAAGTAACCTCTGGGGTGCCACAGGGGAGTGTTATCGGACCATTGCTTTTCACAATATATGTAAATGACCTAGTAGATAGTGTCGGATGTTCCTTGTGGCTTTTTGCAGATGATACTGTGATATGCAGAGAAGTTACAGCATTAGAAAATTGCAGCGAAATGCAGGAAAATCTGCAGCAGATAGGCACTTGGTGCAGGGAGTGGCAACTTGAAACGTCCCCTTCGAACAATTGTACATGACTGTGCTTAAACTGACACAATATTTTTTAGCGCAACGCAATCTGACTTTCAATAATCCCTACAAAAGAATGGCCCTGACTAACATTAACCTTTACCTTTCACAAATCACTTACCTCACAAAAATCTTGGATATTCGAACTACTGCAATACAGCGAGCGCCACTGCTGCCAGCTAAATAAAAGATTCAAACTACGGAAGGCACTAACTACTGATAGGCATAGTTAGCAAATGAAAGATTTTAATAGAGAACAAGCAATGTATTTACCTTAATAGTCATAATATATATATCAGTTCATGACATCCAGTCTTACAAATTTCAAAACTCCGCCGTTTCTCTCCCCACATCCACCACTGCTGGCGGCTCACCTCCAACTGCGCAACGCTACGCGCTGTTCACATCCAGCTGCCCAACACTACAATGGCAGACAACAATGCAAACTAGCCACAGACTGCACACAGCACAGCCAGTGATTTTCATACAGAGCGCTACGTGGCGTTACCAATAAGAAAATATAAACAGCCTACTTACAAACTGACCCTTAACATAGACAAATGTAATGTATTGCGAATACATAGAAATTAGGATCCATTTTTGTATGATTATATGATAGCGGAACAAACACTGGTAGCATTACTTCTGTAAAATATCTGGGAGTATGCGTACGGAACTATTTAAAGTGAAATGATCATATAAAATTAATTGTTGGTAAGGCGGGTGCCAGGTTGAGATTCATTGGGAGAGTCCTTAGAAAATGTAGTCCATCAGCAAAGGAGGTGGCTTACAAAACACTCGTTCGACCTATACTTGAGTACTGCTCATCAGTGTGGGATCCGTACAAGGTCATGTTGACAGAGGAGATAGAGAAGATCCAAAGAAGAGTGGCGCGTTTCGTCACAGGGTTGTTTGGTAAGCGTGGTAGCGTCACGGAGATGTTTAGCAAACTCAGGTGGCAGACTCTGCAAGAGAGGCGCTCTGCATCGCGGTGTAGTTTGCTGTCCAGGTTTCGAGAGGGTGCGTTTCTGGATGAGGTATCGAATGTACTGCTTCTCCCTACTTATGCCTCCCAAGGAGATCACGAATTTAAATTAGAGAGATTCGAGCGCACACGGAAGCTTTCCGGCAGTCGTTCTTCCGGCAAACCATATGCGATTGGAACAGGAAAGGGAGGTAATGACAGTGGCACGTAAAGTAACCTCCGCCACACAGCGTTGGGTGGCTTGCGGAGTATAAATGTAGATGTAGAAGGGAGAACTGCTGATGAATGACGTCATACTTTGTTGGGCAATGAATTCCGGCTTCGCACTACCCCGGATGACTGGGGGCGACCACGGGAAAGTTACTAATGTTTGAATGTGTCGGAGAGGCACAGAGGTAATATTCTAGACGTCGTGGTGTGTCTTCGTGTGCGACAGTATTGTGGCCCCAATTTGTAACAGAGCACTGGCATGAACTGCCTACGTGATGTTAATGTACTCCAGTGGTCTACGAGGTCTGCAGATTTGACGACATTGTACAAACCCGGAATCAGCTCATACCTTAGCTCTCACCAAGTGTCAGCATCCGGGATATGAAGGACCCATGAGAACAGTTGTACCCAACTGGCCTCAAAAAGGTTACAACGACTTCCTGAAACTCTTCCCGAGCGAATCTGTGCATGCATCCAGGCCAGATGGGCGCAACGCTAATACTGATACGTTGTTCGCACTGCCAAGTGTTTTTGTAAATTTGACTTTATTTTGTATGTTATAAGAGGGCAAATCTGATAAATAGCCAGGTGACGCGGATAATTTTCGCCTTGATATTAGCACAAACGTTTTATGAAGCCATTCTTCTACTAAGTAACAAAACATTTCCACATTTCATCGTAAAAAGTGCACATTTTTTTATTTAACGGCAAAACCTTCAGCTTGATAAACTGATTAATAATATGTACCTCAGAAATCAGTGAGATTATTAAACAATAGAAACTTTAACTTCTGCTTTAATTAATTACTCTTGAATCAAATCAGTAAATCACGTATATTTCTAGTTCGTTGGTGTTGGCATAACTAACTCCATCGTGCCTTGTGAAGGATATAACAAGTAGACAGGATAACAATTAAAGGAATACTATAACATATTCAAAGCAATAGAATTAAACAAAGCATTGTGACAGTAAGAAACAACAGTCTAATTAGAAATCAAATCTTCCAACTAAACCCATGGGAGATGTACAACACACTTGGCTAAGTCTTCAAAACTTTGAAAATTAAACCAGAGTGAAAACAAAATAGTAGTGGTTGATTGCTCTTAACCACATTCTGTTTTGGCACCCCCGAAATCAACAAATCTTGAGAACAAAACAAACAATAATTATATGAAAATGATTCCACACCTGAGGTACTAATAAAAACAAAACAGTATTCAACCGCTATCAAGCAGCTTAGAGGAATATCGGTACGTGTTATCACGAAGAAATAATGACGCTGGTAAACACAAACACAAAACGTCCACCACGCCTGACAGCATCAAGTTAAACTTCAGTCCCGATCTTCTGCGAGACCGGAAAGTACAAAGTTTAACATAAGGTTTGCTCCAAAGTAATTTTCCTCTGTGACCGTCCTGAACCAACGATTTATTAGTAGTCGGTGTGGTATACCAGTGTTAATGCACTCAGGCTGACTTCCCTCTCAAGGCGCTTCTCGAAAATTACAGCCAGGCATGGACTCCAGATACTAAGGGTGCAAGTAAAATCCTGCTGCTCGGGCCAGCAGGGAGCGATATGACTTAGTAGATCTAATTTATGAGCCGAGATGTCACTGACTCCCGAACACGCCTGTCTTCGCGAGCACTATCACTCTGCATGACTCGTTGTACACCCGTTGCTCCTCCGGGAAAGGTTCTCATGAAGCTAGCGAAGATAGTCACACACACACATTACCCATCCTACACACTCGCAAGTGTCGGTAATCACTGAAATAACATAACGTGGAAGTTAATTTTCCTTGCTGCTACGCTCCTGGTGATTTCAGGTTTTGGTCAGGCAGTGTATGTTAATAATATGAAAATGCATTTTAGCCACAAAATTCTCATTTTCAGGTGAAGAAACTTAGGAATATAGAAACAGACGAACCGACAGATACCGACTTGTGGTTGACAGGTATGCATTTTTTAGCTGCATATGTACTTATAAATGAAATGGGAGCGTTGCAGGCCCGTCACACAGTAAGGAGGATAAAGCATATCTAGTGTCACATAACAGACGTTCACAAAGGGCAGATTGTAGTTGGATGGCACCTGGGAATGAGAATCCCGAAAATGGTGTAGTTGGTCACCTTTCGCATTCTACTGTCGTAAGGACCTATATGAAGTAGTTAGTACAAGGAGTGAGAAATTAGAGTAGGCGAGTAAGCGACTAAGTTGGGACGTCCTCGCGTATCACACATTGATAACTGGAGGCTTTCCTACTATGTGCAGCAGGATAGCAGCGATCAGATCTGACAACAGAGTATATTGTTGATGCAGGCACAAATCTTCCGGAGAATGTAGTTTAGCACACGTTGTTGAAAATAAAGCTCCGTACGTGTTCCCGTATTCAAAACATAGTGTGTGATTGCAGTGACCACGAAATCATCGAGATTAACCTTGGATAAGTTGCAACGTGGCACCTGTTCGGATGAATCACATTTTTGTTACACCTGATAGGCGGCAGCATCCGGATACGTCGTCATGGGCAAATGCCAGCTATAAACGTGCACCGCACCACGAATACAGCCAAGTGGAGGCAGTGTAATGCTATTGGAGACATTCACCTGGACTTCCACGAGCTATGTGGTAATAATCGACGAATATCTTCTTCCCTTCATGTGTGATGTCTCCCACGACATGCTGGTAGTTCCGTGTCATAAAGCAGAAATCATGCCAAAGTTGACTAAGGAGCCCGCGCTGCCTTGGCCATCATATTCACATAATCTGGGACGCTTTCGGGTGGTAGATACTCGCTAACAAACCATTGATCCTTGATTTACGGTAATTGGGTGATGTTCGCGTAGATGTCTAGTGCCATGTAACCTACGGAAAACTATCTAGGGCTTGTCCGGTCTATGACACTCAGAGCCTCTGCTATATTCAACCTACAAGCTATAATTAAGTGTATATAATTTTTTTATCTTATCGGTGTACATCAACATAACAGCCAACCTCTGTGCTAGTGACACTCCCTTCGAACAAGAGCAGTTGCTGCTCAGATCTAAGAGACGGCCTTAAGGCCCTAATCCCATCGGATTAAATAAACCATTAAAGTTATTTTCCAAATATTGCTCTTTTATGAGTTCACTGTCTCTTAAATATTGAAACATACGAATGACAGTATCATTGAGACTTTCAGGGCCTCCAGTTTTTTGCGTGTACCAACGTTAGTATTATATTAAAAGAAACAAGTTTACTGTTGCCAGTCATTGTTTATATACGTCCACGACAATTTTCAAAGGTTTAAAACACCAACGAGTTACGTTTGATAGTAGTACACGTGTGTGTGTGTGTGTGTGTGTGTGTGTGTGTTTTACGATTTCTTCGAGGAACTTACGGCACTATCTAGTGGAGAAACAAAACACTATTGCAGGACATGGTTTTGGGTTTCTTTTGACAAAAACAAGGTATATCTAACGGAAAAAATAAAATAAGTAAAATAGAAAACCTCTAGTGGCCAGAGGTTCCTTCCACTGTTGTAACACATCACATGTAGATTGTCATATTTTCTAAACAAATATGCCGTTGGGAAACTGTTAGGTGTTAGGATCATACAGCAGAAGACAAACATTATCACAGATTACAAAGAACATAGAGGATGATTATATTTAAAGTTAAACTTTCAAAACGCTGTAGAAATAACACCACTGGTCAGAATGACGTCAAATTGCAATGGAATATTATGAGAGAAAGGGGAATACGTATAGCAGAAGAAAAAAATAGTGTGAAAATTTATCAACAGATGACGCGGTATGTGTCAGAATACGTAAAGGAAAACACATGTCATGCGCACCACCCACTGAAGTTGGTACGAACACGCTTGGTACACGGCCTTTCCTCCTTTCGCATCTGCGACGTTCGCCATATTGTCTCAATACAGGATCGCGCTCTGCCTATCCACGGAAGCAGTGGCCACAGCAATGCAGGAGGCGAGTGGTGGTGTGCAGACATGTAGTGCACGGAGAATTACTCAAACAACGGATATAGTCGTGAGCACGGTATTAAATCCTACGTAACATCCTTCTTTACTATCCATTCAAAATTACCCATGTGCACGAGTTGCTTCCTGTTGACCTCCCAGCAAACGAGACCCTTTCTTTAGAATTTCTTGCCCGCATGGAAGTGGACGATGATTGGCAGTGGAAGATTTTGTAGACAGACGAAGCACACTTCCATCTTACAGAATATTTCAATACACAGAATTGTCGAATATGGGCGACGGGAAATCCATATGCAAATCAATCACTACCATTTCATCCTGAAAAGCTAACTGTGTGGTGTGAGTTAACGGCAACATTTATCATAGGACCATATTTCTTCGAAGAGACAGATGTGTCAGTGTCGTCCTAACCGCCGTCTGCTTCACGTCTGCTGTGCAGCGAGCTACCTTAATTTGAGTATTAACTGTATTTTCCTTACTTGTCACTTCTTCTTCCGTGTGTTTTTGCTTTTAGGAAGTTTTATTTGTAGACTGCTATTAATAGTGTTCCATAGATTTCGTGTTTGTTTTGAATACAGCCAGAGAGAGTCTCTTTAGTCAACCATAGTGCCAGTAGTGCTAGTGTTTGTTTTCAATACAGTCCAGAGACAGGTAGTGCTATTTTCTTTGTTTTCTACAAGAAGTGGCTAGCAATCACAGTTTAGTCAATAGTCAGCCGCCTTTAGTGAATTAGCAGTCTAGTTAAAAGTTGATTAAGTCTCTTCAGTAAATTGATTCCTTAGGATGGATAGGATGTGTGACTGCTGTGTACAGACGCAGGAGGAGCTGGCCACTGTTCGCGAATAGCTCAACGTGTTGATGGCCGCGGTGAGCCGTCTTCACGCTGCTGCCTCGGAGTGTAGCGGCTGTGGGGAGTCTGGTGCGTCGCAAGGTACACCCCAGATGTTACATGCGTCACCCACTGTCGCTGCTGTCGAGACATCTTCGCGGGTGTCGGGCGCGGTTGGGCCACCCTCTCCCCAAGGGGAGTGGCGAGTTGAGCGGCGTTCGCGGCGAACGAGGCGGAGGGTAGATGTGGAGGCTGGCCGTGTGGCATCGCCCGCTGTGCCTGTGAGTGGACATGTGGTTGCTCCTTCAGCAAGGTCCGAGCAGGCACACGGGGGCAGGGGTTTATTAGTTATTGGGAGCTCCAACGCTAGGCGGGTGATGGAGCCCCTCAGGGAAATAGCGGGAAGGTCGGGGGAGAAGGCCAGTGTTCACTCTGTCTGCTTGCCGGGGTGTCTCATCCGAGATGTGGAGGAGGCCCTGCCGGCGGCGATAGAGAGCACTGGGTGCACCCGACTGCAAATTGTTACTCATGTCGGCACCAATGACTCCTGCCGTCTGGGTTCAGAGGTCATCCTCAGTTCGTACAGGCGGTTGGCTGAATTGGTGAAGGCGGAAAGCCTCGCTCGCAGGGTGGAATCAGAGCTAACTATTTGTAGTATCGTTCACAGAACCGATCGCGGTCCTCTGGTTTGGAGCCGAGTGGAAGGCTTAAACCAGAGGCTCAGACGAATCTGTGGAGATCTGGGGTGCAAATTTCTCGACCTCCGCTATCGGGTGGAGAAATGTAGGGTCCCCCTGAATAGGTCAGGCGTGCACTACACACCGGAAGCGGCTACAAGGGTAGCGGAGTACGTGTGGCGTGCACATGGGGGTTTCTTAGAGAATTCCCTCCCTAGGCCCGACAAGACGCCTCCTGAGACGCGGCAAGGTAGGAGTAAGCAAAATGCAACAGGGAATAACAATATTAATGTGCTAATAGTAAACTGCAAGAGCGTCTAAAGAAAGGTCCCAGAACTGCTCTCATTAATAAACGGTCACAACGCCCATATAGTACTAGGGACAGAAAGTTGGCTGAAACCAGACGTAAACAGTAATGAAATCCTAAACTCAGATTGGAATGTATACCGCTGAGACAGGCTGGACACTGAAGAGGGAGAGGTGTTTATAGCGATAAGAAGTGCAATAGTATCGAAGGAAATTGACGGAGATCCGAAATGTGAAATGATTTGGGTGAAGGTCAGGGTTAAAGCAGGCTCAGACATGGTAATTGGATGTCTTTATAGGGCCCCTAGCTCAGCAGCTGTTGTGGCTGAGCACCTGAAGGATAATTTGGAAAATATTTCGAGTAGATTTCCCCACCATGTTATAGTTCTGGGTGGAGATTTTAATTTGCCGGATATAGACTGGAAGGCTCAAACGTTCGTAACGGGTGGCAGGGACAAAGAATCCAGTGAAATTTTTTTAAGTGCTTTATCTGAAAACTACCTTGAGCTGTTAACCAGAGAATCGACTCGTGGCGATAACATATTAGACCTTCTGGTGACAAACAGACCCGAACTATTTGAAACAGTTAACGCAGAACAGGGAATCAGCGATCATAAAGCGGTTACTGCATCAATGATTTCATCCGTAAGTAGAAATATTAAAAAAGGTAGGAAGAATTTTCTGTTTAGCAAAAGTGACAAAAAGCAGATTACAGAGTACCTGACGGCTCAACACAAAAGCTTTGTCTCAAGTACAGGTAGTGTTGAGGATCAGTGGACAAACTTCAAAACTATCGTACAATATGCGTTAGAAGAGTATGTGCCAAGCAAGATCGTAAGAGATGGAAAAGAGCCACCGTGGTACAACAACCGAGTTAGAAAACTGTTGCGGAAGCAAAGGGAACTTCACAGCAAACATAAACATAGCCAAAGCCTTGCAGACAAACAAAAATTACGCGAAGCGATATGTAGTGTGAGGAGGGCTATGCGAGAGGCGTTCAATGAATTCGAAAGTAAAGTTCTGTGTACTGACTTGGCAGAAAGTCCTAGGAAATTCTGGTCTTATGTCAAAGCGGTAGGTGGATCAAAACAAAATGTCCAGACACTCTGTGACCAAAATGGTACTGAAACAGAGGATGACAGACTAAAGGCCGAAATACTAAATGTCTTTTTCCAAAGCTGTTTCACAGAGGAAGACTGCACTGTAGTACCTTCTCTAGATTGTCGCACAGATGACAAAATGGTAGGTATGGAAATAGACGACAGAGGAATAGAGAAACAATTAAAATCGCTCAAAAGAGGAAAGGCCGCTGGACCTGATGGGATACCAGTTCTATTTTACACAGAGTACGCGAAGGAACTTGCCCCCCTTCTTGCAGCGGTGTACCGTAGGTCTCTAGAAGAGCGTAGCGTTCCAAAGGATTGGAAAAGGGCACAGGTCATCCCCGTTTTCAAGAAGGGACGTCGAACAGATGTGCAGAACTATAGGCCTATATCTCTATCGTCGATCAGTTGTAGAATTTTGGAACACGTATTGTGTTCGAGTATAATGACTTTCCTGGTGACTAGAAATCTACTCTGTAGGAATCAGCATGGGTTTCGAAAAAGTCGGTCGTGTGAAGCCCAGCTCGCGCTATTCGTCCACGAGACTCAGAGGGCCATAGACACGGGTTCACAGGTAGATGCCGTGTTTCTTGACTTCCGCAAGGCGTTCGATACAGTTCCCCACAGTCGTTTAATGAACAGAGTAAGAGCATATGGGCTATCAGACCAATTGTGTGATGGGATTGAGGAGTTCCTAGACAACAGAACGCAGCATGTCATTCTCAATGGAGAGAAGTCTTCCGAAGTAAGAGTGATTTCAGGAGTGCCGCAGGGGAGTGTCATGGGACCGTTGCTGTTCACAATATACATAAATGACCTGGTGGATGACATCGGAAGTTAACTGAGGCTTTTTGCAGATGATGCTGTGGTGTATCGAGAGGTTGTAACAATGGAAAATTGTACTGAAATGCAGGAGGATCTGCAGCGAATCGATGCATGGTGCAGGGAATGGCAATTGAATCTCAATGTAGACAAGTGTAATGTGCTGCGAATACATAGAAAGATAGATCCCTTACCATTTAGCTACAAAATAGCAGGTCAGCAAATGGAAGCAGTTAATTCCATAAATTATCTGGGGGTTTGCATTAGGAGTGATTTAAAATGGAATGATCATATAAAGTTGATCGTCGGTAAAGCAGATGCCAGACTGAGATTCAGTGGAAGGATCCTAAGGAAATGCAATCCAAAAACAAAGGAAGTAGCTTACAGTACGCTTGTTCGGCCACTGCTTGAATACTGCTCTGCGGTGTGGGATCCATACCAGATAGGATTGATAGAAGAGATAGAGAAGATCCAACGGCGAGCAGCGCGCTTCGTTACAGGATCATTTAGTAATCACGAAAGCGTTACGGAGATGATAGATAAACTCCAGTGGAAAACTCTGCAGGAGAGACGCTCAGTAACTCGGTACGGGCTTTTGTTAAAGTTTCGAGAACATACCTTCACTGAAGAGTCAAGCAGTATATTGCTCCCTCCTACGTATATCTCGCGAAGAGATCATGAGGATTAATTCAGAGAGATTAGAGCCCACACAGAAGCATACAGACAATCCTTTCCACGAACAATACGAGACTGGAATAGAAGGGAGAACCGATAGAGGTACTCAGGATACCCTCCGCCACACACCGTCAGGTGGATTGCGGAGTATGGATGTAGATGTAGATGTAGATGCTTCCGGTCCTGTTACATGTACGGTCACTATGAGAACCTTTTGCGGAACCACCTCATTCCAGCTCTCCAACAGCGTGGATGTGCGGATGAGATCATTTTTATGCAAGATGGCTCCCCTCCGCACGCTGCAGATCCAGTTAAGCACCTGCTGAAGCGCGATTTCGGGAATGCTGGAATTATCAGCCGCCATTTACCTACAGCCTGGCCGTCCCGATCACCTGGTCTAAATCCGGATGACTTCTGGCTGTGGAGCTGTTGTTGTAGCTGGGATTCAGAGTCATAAAATTTTTTTAAGGACATCATCTTTACGCCAGTGACTGTTATAAGTTTTTATTACACTACTGCAATTTCGGCCTTAAGCCATTATCAAGTGCTGCTGAAAAATACAGAATGTTTAAAAAATTATTTTATAAATTCATTATGTATGTCGGCGTTGTGCCGTTTGTACAAGACATTTTAACTATGTAGCTATGTCACTTTCATATTATGGCTTTAGGCCATGTCAAGGTAATGTAAGCTGACACATTTACATGTCGTTGTCAATACTGATAAGACGTATAAGATGTTAACCCTTATGTGTGTAATTCGACTCATAATTATCACGTTTATTCATGATGTTTTAAAAATAGGTCAGGTAAGATTTTATGTATTACGATGTATAACCCTTGTTTATGTAATTCGATGTGTAATCCTCACGTTTATGTCTGATGGTTTAAGAATAAGTCACGTAAGATTTTATAGCAGACTTCATAACTGTCCAACGAGGGCATACTCTTCGCTTCCTAGTATAGTCGTTGAACTGCAATGGCTCTCTGCACATAGCAAAACAATATCTGTAATGCGTTTACGCTCCAAAACCGTTATTAGTAGCCTGCAAAGAGTAGTCTGCAGCTGTGGTCTAACGATTTTGTGATCAGTGAGGGGTTAACGAAAATGTGTACTTACAGATTATGTTGTTTCACGATATTTGAATACGTGTGCTCGCACTGTGTGCCAAAGTCACTGAAGTATTAAACAGTATTGACAACGACAAACAAAGCTCCCACTACTACCCCCGCCCTCACGTACGCCTCTGTTGCCGCATCTGCTGCCGCCCCTCAGGTGGTTGGCTTCCCCTCTCTCACCAACCCCGTCGCGTCGTCTTCTGCATCTCCCGCACGCATCACGTTGCGCCGAGCCACCATCGCCACCACTGAACCAGCTGCTTCTCCCGGTGCCTCCACTACGCCACAGGGATCTGCCACCCGCCACCTCCCTCTCCTCCCCATCCCTCTCCCCTCCTCCCAGCCTCCAGTCTCCAAAAAACCCCAAAAGCGCGTCCTTACCGACTCTGCTCCCGCCACTTCCCACAAAAAATCAACGCCACCTCCGCCTCCCCCTGTCGTCACCATGGACACCACCCCTCCTCCTGCCACCCCTACCTTGGCCCCCACCCTCCACACCTTTGTCCTGTCAACTCCCGATCCTAAGTTCCTCGACGCTCGTACCCTCACCAAGGAAATACGAAAGTACTTACCTGGTGCTCCCATCTCCCAACTCATTCCCCGCAGGGACTCAGTCCTTATCAAGTCCCCGCCCCCATCATTTCACACAGACCTCCTGCGAAAACTCCCACGAGTTATGTTTGGCCCCCACGCCTCTCTGACACCCTTTCCGCTTCCACTCCTCGTCAGCCCCAGCTTCCCCGTCGCCCCCCCACCTACACCGCTGTGATCACCAAGCTCAGCCCGGTGATCACAGAGGATGAGGTGTTGGTAGAACTGAACTCCCACCCGGACTTGGAAATCCGCTCTGCCCGCCGTATCCACAATGCCTCTGGTCCCACCTACCTCATGCGGGTATTCTCAGAGTCCGCCCCGTCCATAGACCATCTCCTCACCCAGGGTGCCCTGATATACCACCGTCGCCACCCTGTTGAATCCTCCAAATCCCCTCCCCAATCCTACCGTTGCCAACGAAGCCTGATGTACAATGACCACCTGACTCCTAACTGCAAAAACCCCCCCACCTGTCCCCATTGCAAGACCTCCCACTTTGTCAAGAACTGCCCCAACCTCGCTGCTCCTCCTTCCTGTAATACCTGCAATGGCCCCCATCCCACATACTCCCACAAGTGTAAAGCTAAACCCCCTCCAGCCACACCTGAACTTACGGTCCCAGTTCGTCCCGTCGATCCTCCTATCCATCCTAACAATTCCCTCCGTCCACTCCCCACGGCCGAGGACATCATCCAGTTCATTACCGTTGTACTCCAAAACATTCACCCTTTTCAGCACCCGCACACCTTCCAACAAATATCCCTTGCTGCTCGCTCTGTTTTCCACCTGAACACCTTCGCCACTTACTCCCACAACCAAGCCCACTTCACCTTCACCCGCCTCGACACCCTAGTTTATGTCTCTTCCCTTCCCTCTCTTCCCCCCCTCCTTCCCGTCATGGCGCGGCACGAGTCTCGCAACCTCTTCCAGAACATTCGCTCCTTCCGCTCCAACAAATACCTCCTCATGCACACCCTCTCCCACCACCAGGTCGACACCTTCCTCTTGAACGAAACCTTTCTCCAGCCCCACCATTCTATCCGCACCTCCCCCTATATCCTCCACCGCACTGATGCTCCTGGTCCTCGTGCGCAGGGTGGAGTCGCGATTGGCCACCTTAAGCATATCCCCGTCCGGCCACAACCTCTCCTCAATGACCCCACTGAACACCTTATCCTTAGCGTCTTCTTCCCCTCCCTCACCATTACCTGTGCCACCATCTATGTCCGCTCCACTGCTCCTCTTCCTTATGACTTCATCTCACACATTGACCACACCTTCTCCACCTATGTGATTGCCGCCGACCTCAACATCCATAGCCGCACTCCTGCTGCCCTTCGGCGGTGGCATCAGTTCCTCTCCACAATCCAGGGTGACCTTGTTCCCATTCCCCAGCACACCCGACCCGAAAGTAACACCACCCCCGATGTTGTCATTGCTTCCGCCAACCTCCTTGGGTGTATCACTGTCGCCGTCCTTGACCCCACAGGTAGCGATCACCTCCCTGTCCTTCTCACCATAACGTCTGCAAACCGCCCCCCTCCGGCTCCGCAACCTGTACCCCCTCCCAAGGTCGTCCATGACTATCGCCGTGCCAACTGGGATGCCTACCGGGACTCCATCTCCACCCAGGTCGAAAGCCACCCTCTTACCTATCGCCATCCTGACGACATCATCCGCGCCTCGTCCTTCCTTCAGACGGTAATTACTGACGCCGTGGAGGCCCATGTTGCTACTAAAACCATCCACCCACACCGTCCCACTCTCCCTCCGCGGGCTGTCCTCCTCCTCCGTGAATCCCGCCGCCTCTATCGCTCCTTCCTCCGCACTCGTGACAGGGATACACTCCAACGCCACCGGCAAATACAGCGACACATACGGAACCTTATTACAGCAACGAAACGCCGGGACTGGCGCCAGACCTGCACACGACTCAATGCCACCCTCCCTATCAACTCCTCCAAGTACTGGTCTTGCTTCCATCGTCTTACTGGTTCCCTTTCCGCTACCCACTACCACCTTCTCCATAACGATCGCCCCCTTCCAGACAACCTTAGTGAGGCCAACCACTTCGCTTCCCACCTTTCCGAGGTCTTCTCCATCCCCGATGATCCCCACTTTGATTATTCTCTTTTCCCCACCGTCATGGAACGTGCTGATACCTCAGTCGCTCCACTTGCTCCTAGTCTCCAGTACTTGGGGCAGTTGCCCCCCTCCGGCGTCAACACTCCCATCACAGCACAAGACATTAAACTTCTCCTCCAGTCCAAATGCAACACGGCCCCTGGTCACGACTGTGTCACCTACCGTCACCTTCAAGAAAGCCCCTATTCCTTCCTAACTGTCCTCGCCCATCTCTATAATGTCATCCTCTCTACTGGCTTCTACCCTGACCTGTGGAAGACCTCCCGCGTACTCCTCTTCCTCAAACCCAACAAACCCCCTTCTGCCGCCTCTTCCTATCATCCCATCTGCCTCACCTCCGTCTTCAGTAAGGTCCTTGAATCCATCCTCTCCCACCGTATCCATCGGCACCTTGCTCAACACCACCTCCTCCCCCTTACCCAGTGTGGCTTCCGACCCTCCTTCTCTGCTGACGACCAATTCCTCAACCTTGTTCACCTTCTGTCCCTCCAGCTCAACTCCCGTCGCTCCGCCATTTTTGTTTCCCTTGACCTCCAAAATGCCTATGACCGTGTATGGCATCCCGGTCTCCTCTTTAAACTCCAAACCTACGCCCTGCCTATCAATTTTGTCCGTTTAGTCGCGTCCTTCCTCTCGCACCGTCCTTCCTATGTCACCCTCAACAACACCAACTCCCGTATCTTTTATCCCACGGCTGGCGTCCCCCAGGGTTCTGTCCTCTCCCCTCTCCTTTATCTCTTGTATACAGCTGATATGCCCAAGCCACCCCCACCAGTTCACCTTCTCCAATATGCTGATGACACCGCCTTCCTGGCTCTCTATCCTACCCTTCAACGGTCTCAACGTACCCTCCAAACCCACCTTAACCAGTTCACCACTTGGTGTAACCAGTGGCTCCTCCGTCTCAACCCCTCCAAAACCCAGGCAATCATCATAGCCCGTACCACTCGCTCCTTTCGCCTCCAAGATTTCTACCTCACCCTTTATGGTCGTCCTATCCAACTCACCCCCACCCTGAAATACCTTGGCCTCACCCTTGACCGACACCTCACCTTGACCCCTCATCTCCTGACCATCCAGCAGAAAGCCCATTCCCGCCTCCGCCTGCTGAAACTCCTGTCCGGCCGGACATGGGGATTGCATCCTTCTACCATCCTCCACACCTACAAATCCCTCATCCGTCCTATCCTCTGTTATGCCAGCGTCGCCTGGATCTCCGCCCCCACCCGCTTTTACAAGGCTCTCCAAATCCTTGAACGCGCTCCGCCTTGCCTTCCGTATCCGCCTTCCTTCCCCCACACGGCTCCTGTATGAACTGATCCCCTTCCCCCACCTCCTCTTGTTCCTCCAACATCTCCGCATCCTTTACACTGTTCGCAGGGTTGATCCCCCCCCACCCTCTGGTTTCCTCCTTCCTCTCCACCCCCCGCCCGTTGCCGCGCCTCTATCGCTGTATCCCTCCCTCTCTCCACCTCCACACCCTCCATCTCCTTCATCAGGGCAATTTCCAACGCCTCCCCCTCCAGGATGACGAACTTCGCCGTGACATATACCCTTCCTTCCAACTATAACCCGGCCTTGTTCCCCCCCCCCTCCCCAGGGCCCCCTTCTCCTCTTTCCTCCTTCTTCCAGAGCGGATTTTCCTCCATCCCCCCCTCCCTTGAGACCCTGCACCCCATACTTGCCTCTCTCCTTCCCACAGCCCTCCCTACCTGGCCCTCTTCTGAGCGCCCCCCATTCCCCTCCCCCATCTCTTCCCCTCCCTCCCTTCTTCAGGTCTCCCTCATCTCCTTGAACCTGGCAGATCCTCTGTATTGATCATCATCAGTGTGCCACGTCAGTGTTGTGTTTCGTGCTGTTTCTCGTGTGCGTCAAGGGGTGTGATTTTAATTGTGTACTGCCTTGAGGTTCGCCGTCAGTGTTACGTTGTGTGCTCTGCCATCCGTCAACACCTTTATGCTCCAGTCATACTGTGCCTTGTGTTCTTTTAATCGTCGCAGTGTGTGGCTTTTTGTGTGTGCTACTTTTAAACAGTTTTTTATCTCCATTTTACAGTCACCCCGTTTTTTGTATATTGCCTTCCATGATGTTCTCCCTTTTTTATATCTATGTTCGCCTTCTTCTCTCCTTTGCTGTTTTTAAATGTCTTCTATTGTTTTGTTCTATGTCTTTCGGCTGAAGAGCAGCGCATATGCTGCTGCCAGCCCGCCCCGATGGGGAATTGAAATACAATAAAGAAAAAAAAAAAAAGGACAAACGAACCCGCCGCCCCTCCTACGTTAGCATCTATAATGACGATTCCCACACATTCTACCCCTCTGCAGGTGTGCCCCAGGGCTCTGTCCTCTCCCCTCTCCTCTGCCTCCTGTAAACGGCAGATATGCCCCAATCCCCCCCCCCCCCAGTAAACCTCATGCAGTATGCCGATGACACCGCATTCCTTGCCCTCGCTCTTACCCTCCAATGGTCCCAACGCCTTCCCCAGAATAACCTTGACCTTTTTGCCGCATGGTGTAACCTGTGGCTCCTGAAAATCAATCCTTCCAAGACCCAGGCAATCATCACAGGTCACACCACTCGCTCCTTCTGGCTCCTGGATTTCTCCCTTACCATCTGTGCCAGTCCTGTCTGCCTCTCCCCCACCCTCACCTACCTTGGCCTCACCATTGACCATCACCTCACATGGATCCCTCATCTCCGCTCCATCCAATCCATAGCCCACAACCGCCTCCGACTCCTCAAACTCCTCTCTGGCCAGACATGGAGTTTCACCACTCTACCATCCTCCACACCTACAAATCCTTAATCCGTCCCATCCTCTGCTACGCCAGTCCCACCTGGATATCCGCCCATCCCCCTCCAAAATCTATAAGTTCCTCCAGCTCCTCAAGTGCCATGCAATCCGCCTCGCCTTCCGTATACGCCTCTCAGCCCCCATGCGGATCCTCCATGACTTCATTCTTTTCCCCCATGTTCTCCTATTCCTCGAACATATCTGCATCCTCAACACCTCCCGCCACCTTGATCCCTCTCACCCCCTGGTTGCTCCTCTCCTCTCCAATCTCTGCCCTCTGCCAAGCTTCTATTGTTGTGTCCCCCCTACCTCCATCTCTACACCCTTCATCTCCTTTCCCAAGGTGGAATCCGTCAACTCCCCCCCCCCCCATATGACGCGCAATCTCCCTTCATTTATCCCTCCTATTAACCCTGATTCTCACCCCCCTCTTTCCTGTTCTTTCCCTGGGCTCCCTCTTCCCCCCACTTCCATCCCCTTTTCTCCCCACCTAACCTCTCCCCACATCCCCTCCCCCCAAAAAATGTTCAAATGTGTGTGAAATCTTATGGAACTTAACTGCTAAGGTCGTCAGTCCTAAGCTTACACACTGTTTAACCTAAATTAACCTAAGGACAAACACACACACCCATGCCCAAGGGAGGACACGAACCTCCGCCGAGATCAGCTGAGTGATCTTGGACGCTGCAGTCCTCCCCCCCCCCCCCCCACGAGTCGTTTTGTGTATCCCTCCTCCTTTCCCCACTCCCTGTTGCGTCCACCCAGTACCCACCTCCCCTCTTACGGGCCCTCATCCTCCATCGGCTCCTTTCCCCCCTCCCCAACTGCATTTTTTCCTCTCCTTCCTCCCCTTTCAAAAAAATGGCTCTGAGCACTATGGGACTTAACTGCTAAGGTCATCACAGCCCCAGAACTTAGAACTGGTTAAACCTAACTAACCAAAGGACATCACACACATCCGCGCCCGGTGCAGGATTTGAACCTGCGACCGGAGCAGTCGCGCGGTTCCAGAGTGAAGCGCCTAGAACCGCACGGCCACCCCGGCTGCCTCCTTTCCTTTCGTTTCCCATCATCTGTCCAGGTTCCCCCCTCTGCCCTTGGCTGTGGTATATCTTATTTTTGCCGTATTTTTCTAGCAGTGTTCAAGTAAGTGTTCAGTGTTGTTCGTCTTTCCAAAGTGTTGCGAACAGAAACAATGCTGTTGCTGGGTGTAAATTTTATATCTCTTGCGAACAGAAACCAGACCGTCGCCATGTTCTTTTACTTGTATGTCTATTCTTTTACCTGTTTGCTTCATATTTATTTTTTTAGCATCATCAACCCTTTGCTTTATGTATTAAGTTCCACAATTTTCCACAATTTTACCATTTAAGTCACCGATTTTATCGCCTGCTTTTATCATTTATTATCTTCATATTTTTTAAACAAATTCTGTAGGCTGAAGAGCGGCATACTAAGCTGCTGCCAGCCCACCCCCTTTGGGGGGAATCTAAACACAATAAAGGAAAAAAAGACAAACAAAAACACCATCTGCAGGGTTTATTCCCTCTTTCGAAGGCACAAGATTCCAGAGCCTGGGCTACCCTCAGGGTGCGATCTACGTCTTTGAAGCGCTAGTTGCCGTTGCTGTTACGTCTGGTGTCTGTCTGTCCATCCACCTGCCTGCCTGCCTGCCTGCTCTACATCCATCATCATCTCCGCTGCCTGCCGTGCGTCTGTTCATTGGCGTCCATCGCTGCCACTGCTTGTGTCCATCGATCTGTTTGTCGTCGTCCATCACCGCCGCTGCCTGCTTTCCATCCGTAGCTGTCCGATCGCCATGGTCCATCGCCGGCGCCGTCGTCTGCTGTCCATCTGTCGCCATTTGTCCACCATGAGCACTTCCACCTCCCCTATCTACACCTCTCCCTCTCCTTCTTCCACAGTCACTTCCTGAAGTGTCATCCCTGGCCACCCTCCTTACACTTCACCTCCCCTTCCCCCACATACCGATTCCCCTATCTCCTCCCCTGCTGTGTACCCCCACCTCTACACCTTTCCTCCTGCCTATACATCCTCAACAACTCCCACTACTAACCCCGCCCTCACATGTGCCTCTGTTGCCACCCCTCAGGTGGTCAGCTTCCCCTTTCTCACCCACCCCATCACTTCATCCCCTTCATCCTCCGCACACATAATGTCACATCGAGCCACCAGCGCCACCACTGAACTGGCTGCTTCTCCCGGCACCTCCACTACACCACAGGGATCTGCCACCTGCCACTTCCCTCTCCTCCCCATCCCTCTCCCCTCCTCCCAGCCACCAGTCTCCAAAAAACCCCAAAAGCGCGTCATTACCGACTCTGCTCCTGCCACTTCACACGAATCATCAACACCACCTCCACACTCCTCCTGTCATCTCCATGGACACCACCTCTCCTCCAGCCACCCATACTCCAGCTACCACCCTCCACACTTTTGTCCTTTCAAATCCCGATTCTATGTTCCATGATGCCCGCACCCTCACCATGGAGAGGAAGTATTTACCTCATACTCCCATCTCCCAACTCATCCCACACAGGGACTCAGTCCTTATCAAGTCCCCATCCCCCTCCTTTCACACGGACCTCCTCCATATACTCCCACGAGTTATGTTTGGCCCCCATACATCTCTGACACCCTTCCTCTCCTCTTCCAATCCTCATGAGCCCCAGCCTCCCCAATGCCCCCCCTCCCAACCTACACGGCTGTAATCACCAAGCTCAGCCTGGTGATCACGGAGGATGAGGTGTTGGCAGAACTAACCTCCCACCCGGACCTGGAAATCCGCTCTGCCCGCCATACCCACAATGCCTCTGCTCCCACCTACCTCATGCGGGTCGTCTCGGAGTCTGTCCCCTCCATTGACCATCTCCTTACTCAGAGTGCCCTGGTCTACCACTGTCGGCACCCTGTTGAATCCTCCAATTCTCCTCTCCAATCCTACTGCTGTCAGCAATGCCTCATGTACAATGACCACCTGATCCCCAACTCCAACCCCCCCCCCCCCCGACCTGCCCCCATTGCAAGGCCTCCCACTTTCTTAAAAACTGCCCCAACCCCACTGCTCCTCCTTCCTGTAACACCTGCTATGGCCCCCATCCTACCTACTCCCATAAGTGTAAGGCCAAACCCCCTACAGCCACCAATGAGCTTCCAGTCCCCGTCTGCCCTGGATCCCCCATCCACTCCAACAATCCCCTCTGTCCACCCCCAATGGCTGAGGACGTCATCCAGTTCCTTACCATTGTACTCCAAAAAATTCACCCTTTTCAGCACCCCCACACCTTCCAACAAATCTCCCTTGCCATCCGCTCCGTTTTACACCTGAACACCTTTTCCACCTACTCCCACAACCAAGCCCACTTCACCTTCACCCAACATGACAACCTAGTTTAAGCCTCTTCCCTTCCCTCTCTTCCATCCCTCTCTTCCCCCCATGGCGTGGAACAAGTATTGCATCCACTTCCAGAACATTTACACCTTCTGCTCCAGCAAATACCTTCTCATGCACGCCCTCTCCCGCCACCAGGTCGACACCTTCCTCTTGAACGAAACCTTTCTCCACCTCATCATTCTATCCGCACCTCTCCCTATATCCTCCACCGCACTGACACTCCTGGTTCTTGTGCGCAGGGTGGAGTTGTGACTGGCCACCTTAAACATATCCCCATCCACCCACAAACTCTCCTCAATGACCTCCCAGACCACTTTATCCTCAGTATCTTCTTCCCTTCCCTCACCATTGCCTGTGCCACCATCTATTACCGCACCATTGCTCCTCTCCCTTATGACTTTATCTCGCACTTTGCCCGCACCTTCTCCACCTATGTGCTAGCCACCAACCTCAACATCCATAGCCGCTCTCCTGCTGCCCTTTGGCGGTGGCATCAGTTCCTCTCCACGATCCAAAATTACCTTGTTCCCTTCCCCAGCACACCTGACCTGAAAGTGACACCACCCCAGAAGTTGTCATTGCCTCTGCCAACCTCCTTGGGCGTATCGCCGTCGACATCCTTGACCCCACAGGTAGCAATCACCTCCTCATGCTTCTCACTATAAAGTCTGCTCACTGCCCCCTCCGGCTCCCCACAATGCTCCCCCTCACTAGGGGGTGCCTACCGGGAATCCATCACCAACCAGGTCGAAAGGCACCCTCTTACCTATCGCCATCCTGATGACATTATCCACGCCTTGTCCTTCCTTCTGAAGGTAATTACTGACGCCGTGGAGGCCCATGTTCCTACTAAAATCATCCACCCCGACCATCCCACTCTCCCTATGCGGGCTGTCCACCTCCTCCATGAATCCTGACACGTCTATTGCTCGTTCCTGTGCACTCATGACAGGGATAGACTCCAACACCACTGGCAAATACAGTGACATGTACGGAACCTTATTACAGCAAAAAAAATGGTGAGACTGGCACCAGACCTGCACACAACTCAGTGCCACCCGCCCTGTAAACTCCTCCAAATACTGGTCTGCCTTACATTACCTTACTGGTTCCCATTCTGCTCCCCACTACTCCCTTCTCCATAATGATTGTCACCTTCCTGATAACCTCGGTAAGGCCAACAACTTCACTTCCCACCTTTCCGAGGTCTTCTCCAGCCCAGATGAGCCCCACATTAATTATTCTCTTTTCCCCACTGTCACTGAACGTGCCAATACCTTGGTCGCTCCACTTGCTCCTAGTGTCCAGTACTTGGGGCACTTGCCCCCCTTCAGTCACAGCAAAAGAGATTAAAATTGTCCTCCGGTCCAAATGCAACATGGCCCCTGGTCACGACTGTGTCACCTACCACCACCTTAGAGAAAGCCCCTATTCCTTCTTGACTGCCCTTGGCTATCTCTATAATGTCATCCTCTCTACCGGCTTCTACCCTGACCTGTGGAAGACTTCCTGCGTCCTCTTATTCGTCAAACCCAACAAACCCCCATCCGCCACCTCTTCATATAGTCCCATCTGCCTCACCTCACATCTTCAGTAAGGTCTTCGAATCCATCATCTCCCACCATATCCATCAGCAACTTAAACGACACCACCTCCTCCCACATACCCAGTGTGGCTTCCGACACTCCTTCTCCACTGAAAACTAGCTCCTTAACCTCATTCACCTTCTCTCCTTCCAGCTCAACTCGTGTCGCTCCACCATTTTTATATCTTTCGACCTCCAAAATGTCTATGACCATGTATGGCATCCCGGCCTCCTCTTTCAGCTCCAAACCTACGCCCTGCCTATCAATTTTGTCCATCTGGTCGCTTCCTTCCTCTTGTCCCATCCTTCCTATGTCACCCTCCACAACACCATTACATTTTATCCCACTGCTGGCATCCCCCAGGGCTTTGTTGTCTCCCCTCTATTTTATCTCTTGTATATGCCTGATATGCCCAAGCCACCCCCACCTTTCAGCTTCTCCAGTATGCTAACGACACCGCCTTCCTGGTTCTCTATCCTACCCTTCAACGGCCCCAATGCACCCTCCAAACTCACGTTAACCAGTTCACCACTTGGTGTAACCAGTGGTTTCTCTGTCTCAACCTCTCCAAAACCATGGCAATCATCATAGGCCGCACCACCTGCTCCTTTCGTCTCCATGATTTCTACCTCACCCATTGTGGTCGTCCAATCCAGCTCACCCCCACCCTGAGATACCTAGGCCTCACCCTCGACCGTCCCCTCACCTGGACCCCTGACCTCCAGACCATCCAGCAGAATGCCCATTCACACCTCTGCCTCCTGAAATTCCTGTCGGGCCAGACATGGGGATTGCATCCTTCCACCATCTTCCACACCTATAAATCCCTCATCCATCCTATTCTCTGTTATGCCAGCATTGCCTGGATCTCTGCACCCACTCGCTTTTACAAGGCCCTCCAAATCCTTGAATGCCATGCGTTCTACCTGGCCTTCTGTATACGCTGTCCTTCCCCCACACGGCACCTGTATGAACTCATCCCATTCCCCCCCCCCTCCTCCTGTTCATCTAACACCTCCACATCCTTTACATTGTCTGGAGGCTTGTTCCCCCCAACCCCCTAGTTTCCTCCTTTCTCTCCACCACCGCCTGTTGCCATGCCTCTATCGCTGTATCCCTCCCTCTCTCCACCTCCACACCCTGCATCTCCTTCATCAGGGCTATTTCCAGCATCTCCCCCTCCCGGATGATGAACTTCGCTGTCACATATAGCCTTCCTTCCAGCTATAAACAGGCCTTGTTCCACCTCCCCCAGGGCCCTCATTTCCCTCTCCACTCCTTCTCCCAGAGTGGATTTTCCTTGTTCCCCCCCCCCCCCCGAGACCCTGTACCCCATACTTGCCTCTTTCCCTCCAAAGTCCCTCCCCACCTTGCCCTCTTTTGCGCGCCCCCCATGCATCTACCTCCCCTCTCTTCCCTCCCTCCTTTCTTCCGTTCTCCCTCATCTTCTTGAGCCTGGCAGATCCTCCGTTTTGATCATCGTCAGTGTGCAATATCGATGTTGTGTTTGGTGCTGTTTCTCCTGTGTGTGAAGAGGTGTGATTTTAATTGTGTGCTGGCCTTGTACTTAGTGCTACTGTCAGTGTATGTTGTGTGATATGCCATCTGTCGATACTTTTATGCTCCAGTCATACTGTGCCTTGTGTTCTTTTAATTGTCCCAGTGTGTGGATTTTTGTGTGTGCTACTTTTTTACAGTGTTTATCTCCATTTTACAATCGCCCCCTTTTTTGTCTATTGTCCTCCATGATGTTCCCCCCTTTTTTATATCTATGTTCACCATGTTTTCTCCTTTGTATTTTTTAAATGTCTTCTACTGTTTGTTCTATGTCTTTCAGCTGAAGACCAGTGCATATGCTGCTGTCAGCCCATCCCGATGGGGATCCCCTCCTTCAAAAACGACAGATTGTAGAGCTCCATCTTCGAAGCTTGTTGCTGTTGCTGTCTGTCTGTCTGTCTGTCTCTCTGTCCGTCTGTCCTTCCATACGGTCTGCCATTGCAGCTGCAGCCCGGTGCTCACTGCTGTAGCTGTTCATTCATTCGTCCATCTGTCCATCTGTCCGCTTGCCTGTTAGCGTCCGCCACCGCCGCCGCCGTCATTGCCAGAGGATTCTGGGCCGCTACCTACATGCCAACATCGTCCAGCTGCTGCCCATAGAGATTCACTGGCCCACTTTCATGGCCTGCCAGAGGGGCTGCTGTCCCCCCGCGCTGCTGGGTCCTCTGCCGCCGGCGCTGGGACCATCACCTCTGTCGCCATCTTCGCCCCCTCTCGCGCGCCACCACCATGTGCCAACCCATCACCTCCTTCATTTTCACCTCCCCCTCCGCTGCTCGCTGCTCCAACCACCATCACATGGAGCTGATCCTCCACCCCCATTCCCGTCCTTCCTTCCCTCCCTGTCCACCCCACTCCCACGCCGTTTTCGGCTGTAACTACCCCCAACTCTCCCTCCCCTGTAACTGTCGCCCCGTCGACATCTGCAGACTTTCCGCTGCTCCCTGCACCACCTCTGACAGGCTCCAAGCCAGCACCGATTTCGGCTTGCCGTTCCACAGTCTCTGATCCACCCAGGCCCTGCTCCTCAGGGCGATACTGCCCTTCACCATCTCCCCCAGCAACCCATCCCCAAGCCCTTCTCCACCCTGTTGTGACCACAAAACCTTCCAAGCACCCTAATGTTGATCTTTCCCCCGCTATTTCCTCAAAGAAAATCCCCAATCCCCATGACCTGCCCACACCATCCCTGATCCCCACCTCTGCCACACCTGCCACCCACACCTTTGTCCTCTCCAATCCTGACCCTCAATACCTGGATGCCCACACCCTCACACTGGCCATCCATAAATGGTACTCCAATGCCCCCGTCTCCCTTCTTATTCCTCACAAGGACTCGGTCCTCATTAAATTCCACAATGCTTCCTTCCACACCAATCTCCTCTCCTGCATCCTGTGTAACCAATTTGGCCAACATGCCACCCCTCCCACACCCCATCCTCTCCCCATCAGCCTCAACTCATCCAACGTCCGCCAGCCTTCACCACCAGGATCATGATGCTTAGCCCTGTAGTCACGGATGCTGAGGTGTTGGTGGAACTCGACTCTCAGCCCAACATCGAAATCTGCTTGACCCATCGCATCTTTAATGGTGCTGGGCCGAGTTATATAATGCCAATATTCACCGAATCCTCCTCCTCCACTGACTGCCTCGTCACTGAGGGAGCCTTCATATACAATCACTGTCACAAAGTGGACACCTCCCGTTCCCCAGTCCAATCCTACTGCTGATAATGCTGCCTCACGTACAATGACAATGTTACATCTTCCTGCAAGAACCCCCCTACCTGTCCCCACTGCAAGGCTTCCCACTTCCTCAAGATATCCCCAACCTCATCTCTCCCCCCTCCTGCAACACCTGTAAGGAACCACATCCTACCTACTCCTTGAAGTGTAAAGTGACACCTCCTCCACCCACCCCTGACCTCACCGCCCCTGTCTGTCCTGTTGATGATCCCATCCACCCCAACAACTCGTTCCACCCTCCGTCTACTGCAGAGGACATCATCTGCTTCATCACCATTGTGCTCCAAAACATCCACCCCTTCCAGCACTCCCACACACTTTCCCAAATGGCCCTCATTGCCCGTTCCATTGTCCATCTTACCACCTATGCCACCTACTCCCACAACCAGGCCCTCTTCACTTTCACCCCCCTCACCACCCCTGTCTAACTCTCCCCTCCCATGGTACAACAACACTGCAGTAGACTGTAACAAAATATTCGCTCCTTGCCCACCCACAAACTCCTCTTCTTCCATACTCTCCATCAGCACCACGTGGATGCCTTTGTCCTAAATGAAACCTTCCTTCAACCCTGTATCTCCATCTCCAGAGCTCCTAACACCTTTCACCACACCGATAACCCATACCACCTGGTGTGTGGCGGAGATGCTGTAGGACACCTCAAGCACCTCCCTGTTCGGCCCCTACCTCTCCTTAACAATCCTGCCTTGCATCTCACCCTCAGCCTCATCTTACCCACCATTTATGTCCGCCCTTGCACCCCCATCCCTTACGATTTCCTGGCCCACATTGACCGCATGTTCTCCACCTACGTGATTGCCGCCTACCTCAATATTCACAATATCTGACCTCCAGCAGTGGCATCGGTATATCACCACCCTCCAGGGAAACCTGGTTCCTCTCCCCCAGCACAACCGACCTGAATCCAACTCCACTCCCGATGTGGTCCTTGCCTCTCCCAAACTCCTTGGGCGCATCACCACAGATGTCCTTGATCTCATTGGCAGTGACCATGTTCCTGTTCTTCTCATTATCTCTAGTGGTCGCCATCTTCACCCCGTTCCTCGCCCCAACATCTCTCCTAAACTTATCCATGATTACTCACATGCCAACCGGGACTCCATTCACACCCAGGTTGAAAGCCATGACCTTACCCCCCAATCTTCTGATAACATCTCTCACAATGCTGCCTTCCTGTACCAAACCTTGTCTGACGCCAACACCACCCATATCCCCACAAAAGCTATCCACCCTCACCACCCAGCCTTGCACCCACAGGCCGTCCTTCTCCTTTGAGAATCCTGCCGCTTCTACCACTCTTTTCTCCGCAATCGTGACCAGGACACATCTACCCGCCACCGCCAATTACAACAACACATGAGCAACCTGCTTACTGCAAAGAAACGCTGTGCCTGGAGCCAGACATGTACACAACTCAACACTAAACTTCCAATAAACTCTTCCAAGTACTGGTCTGCTTTCCACCGCCTTACTGGCAACCACCCCACCCCTCAGTACCCTCTCCTCCTTGATGACTGTCTCTTTCCTGACAACCTCAGTAAGGCCCAAAACTTTGCCTCTCACCTCTAAGAAGTTTTTTTCCATCTCAGATGATCCACGATTTGATTATTCCCTCTTCCCTGATGTCACTGACCGTACGAATACCTCTATTAATCCCCTTGCTCCGAGCTTCCAGTACTTGGGTCATACACCACCATCTGAACTTAACACTTCCATCACTACACTGGACATCAGCCTTGCACTCCACACTAAAAGCAACACTGCTCCTGGCCACAACTGCATTACCTACCGCCACCTCAAACACCACCCTCCCTCCTTTCTTGCAGTCCTTGCCACCCTCTACAACATCATACTTGCCACCTGCTTCTACCCCGACCTGTGGAAAACCTCACGTATCCTGCTGTTCTCCAAACCCAACAAGCCTCCATCTGAGGCCTCTTCCTGTCATCCAATGTGTCTCACTTCGGTGTTCAACAAGCTCTTGGAATCCATTCTTACCCAGTGCATCCATCACCACCTCCACAGAAACCACCGCCTCCCCTACACCCAATGTGGCTTTCGACCTTCCTTCTCTGCTGATGACCAACTCCTATGCCTCACTCATCTTCTCTCCCTCCAGCTGAACTCCCATCGCTCCGCCATTTTTGGCTCCCTCTACATCGAATGTTTCACGACTGTGTCTGGGATCCTGGTCTCCTGTTAAAACTCCAAACCTACACTTTTCCTGTCAGCTACATCCCTCTGATGACATCCTTCCTCTCCCACTGCCCCTCCTACGTTACCATCCATAATGCCTATTCCCACACCTTCTACCCCTCTTCAGGTGTGCCCTAGGGCTCTGTCCTCTCCCTTCTGCTCTACCTCCAGTACACAGCAGATATTCCCCAACCCCCCGCCCCTCCAGTACACCTCTTGCAGTATGCGGATGACACTGCATTCCTTGCTCTCGCTCCTACCCTCCAATGGCCCCAACGCCTTCTCCAGAATCACCTTGACCTTTTTGCCGCATGGTGTAACCAGTGGCTCCTGAAAATCAATCCTTCCAAGACCCAGGCAATCGTCGTCGGTCGTACCACTCGTTCCTTCTGGCTCCTGGATTTCTCCCTTACCATCTGCGCCTGTCCTGTCCACCTCTCCCCGACCCTCACCTACCTTGGCCTCACCATTGACCATCACCTCGCCTGGATCTGTCATCTCTGCTCCATCCAGTCCAAAGCCCACAACTGCCTCTGACATGGGAGTTTCACCCCTCTACCATCCTCCACACCTACAAATCCTTAATCTGTCCCATCCTCTGTTATGCCAGTTCTGTCTGGATATCCCCCCCCCCCCCCAATTTCTGCAAGTCCCTCCAGATCCTCGAGTACCATGCACTCTGCCTCGACTTCTGTATACGCCTCCCGTCCCCCATGCAGATACTCTACAACCGGATTCCTTTCCCCCATCTGCTCCTTTTCCTCGAACATATCTGCATCCTCTACACCTCCCACAGCCTTGATCCCCATCATCCCCTGGTTGCTCCACTCCTCTCCTACCCTCACCCTTTACTGCACCTTCAACGTTGTGTCCCCCCAACCCTTCACCTCTACACCCTTCATCTCCTATCCCAAGCTGGCTTCCATCGATTCCTCCTCCCAGATGATGCCCTCCCTCCCTCCATTTATCCCTCCTATCAACTCTGATCCTCACTTCCCCCTCCCTTCCTTTGTCCTTTCCCCACGCTCCCTCTTCCACCTTCCATCCTGTTTTTTCCCTGCCTACCCTCTCTCTGCCTCCTCTTTTTGCTCTACCTTCGACTAACTTTCCCACTTCTTCTTCTCGCGTCCACCCAACCCCCCCTTTTCTGTGTCCCCTCCCTGGATTGGCTTGCATTTTTTTCTTTTCCTCTCCTCCCCCCCTTTTCCCCCTCATAGGCCCAGGTCGTCCCCCCTCCATGATCTGCCGTCATGGCACCTGTATAGTGCTGTTATAAGTTAGTGTGCAGTGTTGTGCGTCGCCTATCATCAGTGTAGCGAACAGCCACCATACTGTCACTAGTGTTTTTTATCTCATGCGAACCGAAACCAGATTGTCGCTGTGTTTTTTTAATTGTGCCTGTCTATTTTGTGTCTTTGCCTGCATCATCACCGCAGTGTTCTTTTTATATTTTAAATTAAACAGCTTTCCTACATTTTCTAGTTTCTACAATGTCACCGTTTTATTGCTTGTTTTTTCTTCTTTGTTTATATTCTCATTATGTATTTTTTAACTCTTCCGTAGGCTGTAGAGCGGCGTATTGTGCTGCTGACAGCCCGCCTGCCCCTTCAGGGGAGGGGGAAGGGGGGAATCGAAATCCAATAAAGAACAAAAGAAAAATACATATGAATGTGTCAGCTTACATTATGCTGACATGACTTAAAGCCATAATACGTAAGTAGCATGGCTACATAGTTAAAATGTCTTGTGCTGAATGGCCTGTAGGTGACAGCATAGTGCAGATGCACACATACCGTCACAGTGTCTGTATAAAGATGGCCTCCCCACTTGCGACTTGCACCAGGGAAGAACAGCTTTCTGTTATTCGGTTTTATCGTAGTGAAGGTGTGAAACCTAATGCAGTTCATCGACGAATGAAGGTTCAGTACGGTTATGTATGTTTGTCACAGCAGCAAGTCTACGAATGGAGGAGGAAGTTAGAAAATGGTGTGACTTCAGTGGAAGATGCTCCTCGTCCAGGTCAGGCACAACGACTTGTTACTCCACAGAACATTGTAGCAGTTGAAGCCATAGTGAAGGAAAACTGCCGAGTGACACTGAATGACATTGCAGCATGTTAACAGACTCCTGAAATGAGAGAACGACGTGTTGATGCTTGTGAAGAACTTCTTTGGCACTTTGAACGAGAAGGTGATGGGTTCTTCGCAAAAATCGTTACTGAGGACGAAACCTGGGTTCACTTCCAGCAACTGCAAACGAAGAGAGCGAGCAAGGAATATAAGATGACATATCGATGTTAATAATAAGGCTTTTACAATGTAGTCTTCATGAGGTGTTTATATTCCCCTAATGGTTGAATATCCCTATTATTAAGTCTCGTCAATAGCAATACGACCAGTACACGGAATTTTCACGGGATTTTAAGTTTGTCTCTCTGAATGGATGAATATCGATTTTTAATACAACCGCAATTTGTTACGTATTAGTACAATGGTGCCGAGCAGTGACACGTGCGTGGAAGGCAGCCACGATGTGCACTTTGGTAACAATCTCCACTATCGCAAATTAAGTAATTCCTGTCCCGTTGTTGTTAAAACCTCAACTCTGGTTTTCACCCAATATTGGAACGTTAGTATTTTTAGGAGTTATTGTATGTAAGTTTACTTTTTTAGTGTAAAATTTGTCTATAGGTCCAATTTGTTAAATTATTTGGTAATGAACTTTAGGAATATACAACATTCCCTTTCGGTACCTTAAATTTTATTTATGAAGTTCCTTTGTGATTCGCTATGGAGTGCACTAATTTATTAATTAGCAGCCTGCTCATTACCATAATTGAATACTTTCCACACAATTTATTATATTCAGTTGATGAACTCTTCCGCTACAGGAAGTTGATCTGCCAGCGAACTTTTTTTGTGGTACGTTGTTTTGTTTTAATGTGGAGACATTTATCATACAACCATGAATACGTTCGATGCAGTAGTGCTCACTAGCAGACACACGTTTGTTTCTATCTTAAATAACAGCATTACGAAACATACAGAATTTTTAATGACTCAGTACTTGGCTATACAAAATATGACCTGTTACACTGTTTAACGGTATCCAATAGTACACTGTTTGTGCTGTATCGATACACGCAGTCTGTGAGCAACTCAGACCATTTCCGCAGATCAGCAAAACGCAGGTCGGCCGGGTCGCGTCATCGAGGAACGAACACAACAGTCCGCATGACAACAGCAGCACGTGGGCCTCCTGGTGCTGCGTCACCTAGAACATAACACAACAGTCCACGACAACAGCAGCAGCGTTGAGCTTCCTTCCTTGCTACTACGGCACTTCCGCTGCGACCAGCGGCACACGGGTCAGCAAAAGGGGTCGATTGTACCGCAAGTAAGAGACAAATCAGACAGGGCACTTCATGTATCCGATAGGTGCCGTACTTCTCCGCCGCTATAGTATCATACTGACGCACGCCCACAGGCAACCAGTTCACTCTGTGCCACCAAAACATTCGGACTCAGCTGCCGAACCAAGAGGCAGTCCATCTTCTGGTCCAGGACCACTTTGGCTAAGTCATCCTCCGGAGCAGCTAGCCGGTTTATTAAAAGCTTTTGCCTCATTGACAGCTGGACTCTACTATCCTCAGAGCACGAGATGGTCAAGCACCCCTTCACCTCATCGACCGTGGCCTCGGAGGACTTGTTCTTTGCCTTTGCCTGCACCATTCTCCTAAGCCACAAGCAGGTCCACCACGAGCCATCGCCTTGTCAACCGTAGTCTCTGGGGACTCTGAGTGTCGGACTTCGTATTAACCGTCTTCGACATCATTACTTTATTACGCCAATGGCTAGTCCTTCTTTGTCTCAGCATAGGTGTTTGTGAGCTTATTTTCTATGTCAGTGAGTTCTTACAAGAACTACTTTTGTTGTACTTTGTATAATTCTGATTATTAAAGCCGTGGCCACGTTTGATTCGCCTGACACGTATGTAAACTTTTTGCTGCTTTGAATGAACAGAGCCTTGCCCATTGTACATTGTCTTGGAGGTTGTCTACACTTCGCACCGCGACTTTATTATTGTGAATGCCGAATAGCAGTCCAGCCTGTCCATATAGACGTCTAGCTGTGTGAATGTACTTCATCGAGACAACCTAACTAGGGAGTGTCATCGATTAGCTAAATCATGAGACACTATTAGTGCATGCTACATTCAAAAGTTATTTTGTGTTTTTCAATGACTATTTCAACTTCAGCCCATGTGGTTGTTGCAGCGCCTTTGTTTGTTTTCCTAATAAAGAGATTGGGTTTCCCGTCTACTTGGGAACCTGTTCTTTCTAGATGCACCGTTCCACGGTCACTACTCACGGTCACTTTCTTTTCATTATATATTGTCCGTATTGCAAGTAGGTAGAAATTTTTATGAGCTGTCTTTTTTTAATATATTTTAGATCTGAGGACGATTGGTAGCTCTGTAGAAACTGGCCGTGTTTTAGTAACTAGCGATTTATAGAAATAAAACTAATATTGAAAATTAATATCGTTTCCCACATTCTTGACCATGTCAAGCTTTTTAAAAAAATTTTCATCATCTATGAAGACCTAAACGAGAAAAGCGTTCGAGGCAAGTAACTGTTAGATGCTCATTTTTCATTACAAATAACTTCCTGCAACACCGACGCTGTTCTGCAATATTTGCACAGTAGATTTTTACCAAAATTCTTGACTGGTTTTCTAAGATGGAGAATTCATTACTCAAATTTCGTGATATGCTAGTATACTCTTTTGCGATGATATGTGGTATCCGGAAAACAGAACAAATAGTGACAGACGCGTTCCACAACAATTTTGAACTGGAGAAATAAAAATGCTGGATGGAAATTTACGGGGAACTTAGTCACGCAAAGATGTCCAAGATTTTCGACAAATTATTTTAAAATTTATGGAAAAAAATGAAATTAAATGGTATGATGGCATTGTTGGCTGGGAGGCCCCTTTCGGGTGAGTCGGCCGCCGTACTGCAAGTCCTTTTTAGTTGACACCACTTCAGCGAAATTTATGGTGATGGTATCTGATTGAGTTGTATCAGATTTATCTGTACACAAGATGTGTCTGTAATTACCCGTTAGCTATCCTATGTAATGCATGATTCGAAGAATATTTTAATGAGAACAATATTACTGTAGCATTGAATATAACATGTTCAGTCAATGGGGTCAATTAGTTCTGAACCCGGAACTCAAGTCTGCCGATGTGCTATGCTGTAATGCATGCACTGAATCTGCCATTCGTCATTTCGCACAATTTCCCCAGAGTAAACTGTTTTTGCAGCATGTAAGCGTTTATATCACTAAAAATGGTAAATATTAATTCAGATTATTCGTTCTTTATCTCAACAAGTTCTATCTAAAATTTCCTTTCATCTGTATTATTTAGGCTCGGAAGATTCTGCAGGCCTACATCCTGCACATACGGCCTTAGTTGCACCCACTTGTGAATGTAGTCTACTCCTTGTACCCATCATTCAGAAGGCAAACCAGTGCTGCTTCCGAAAATGCCAACAACAATATCCCAGTTGGCGACAAACTTTCTTTCTCAGCGTGTTCGTCTTCACTGATGGAGTACACGCGCTTGACTCTGTACAGGCAACCCGCACCGCCTACAGGGTATAGTGTGGTACAATTTCATATGATCAAGGACACAACTGCCCAAAGTTGTTTTCGTACTATTACTATAGACAATTCATTTTAGAACGTCTCGAGGGGAATTAAAACATTGCTCTGCCTGCTAATGTAACAATATATGTTTGCAAGGGTTGATACAGTAGTCTGTTTTTTACGTAGTTCATTTTTAAAAAAGTACCCTATGACTTGCTCGTTTTCTTCTTTCAAAACCTGTATTACTTCTCTGAAGTACTGCCGTGCTAGGCCTAAAATATTTATCTATTCATCACTTCTTCCTCAACGTTTAGATGCTAGAATGTGTAGTGTAACGACGTAAGTTTTGTATAAATGATTTTCTTAGGACATATGACCATGTGCAGACTTCGTCACCTACGTCAGTTACAACACACTTCAAAATTATTTAAACTCTTTTTAAATTGTCTCTGAATGGTTCTTGAACGAAACTGTAAAACATCATTTGAGTCGTATACGCAGAATTACGTCACTCAGTCCAATTGGTTTGCGCAAACTTTTTTCAATTTAGATGTCGTTTGTTTCTCCTTAGAAATTATATTAATGCAAGTGATCTGCTTTAATAAATATTAGAACCACATTGAATAAACTTTCAAGAATCACACTCGCGATGAACGCTGTCAAAAATTAATAATCTTGTCAAATAAATTACTTAACATAATTCTTAATTAATAAATTCTCGTAAAACGTATTTAAACTTTAGTAGCATCCACTAGTTTATTATCTTCCTACATATAGACGTGAACCTGAGCCTTGACAAGACAGAACTGAACATTTACAACATGATTAAACTTTTTATGACGTCATTGTTGTAGAAACATTACAAATTCTTATTTTTTTTTATTTTTGGAAGCACGACGCAACAACTCGGTTTCAGGATCTTCTGTTGCTCTTTGGCTGTTGACCCGCGACGTATAGTGGCCAGCAATTTTCTCTCTGGTCCCGGCAGTGAAGATGCTGTCTTCGTTCGTTGCGCCGCCCTCTCCGTACATGAAACATAAAAAATAAATACAAAAACTTTAGACAATTCACAACCATTACAAATATTACAAAAATACATAAACAAAAACTAAATTAAACTTATATTCACCTGCAAACTGGACTGACACTGGTGGATGGGTGACGCTTCAATTTCACGTCCCACTACAAATGTCTTCCATGTGTAAACAGTTGCCAAATTTTCTAAACATGGTGGTTTCCCACTGTCAATCAATTTTTCTTTTCTTTTTCTTTTTTTCAGTCTCAGTCTCATTTCACTTGCTGTTCATAGGTCCAGAACACAGAGGTGATATTCGGTGGTTATTGTCGTAATTTTTGCAAGGAAAATATGGTAAAGAGATTCTCTACCGTCCCACAGAAAACACTCGGCTTTAGCAATCGGTGAGATGTAATTAACTTGACTTTGTTAGAGGCAGTCTCATGGGTTGTCTCCCACTGTTTTCAATACCTTTCTGTTTAAGGCGTGAACTAGAATTCATATGTCGTTGTGTAGGTCAGTACAGAACAAAAAATAATAAATTGCATCGACTTTAAAACCATCTCTGCTTTAATGCGAGATATATCTCTTTACCATGTCATCCTTTTATCAAGACAGAAATAAACATGAAGCAAAAATGTTCACACATGAAAAACTGCATGTACACGGTTTAGCGAGTCTATTTATAAATTTATGTATTACTGTTTTCAGTTGTAAAAATACACTCCTGGAAATTGAAATAAGAACACCGTGAATTCATTGTCCCAGGAAGGGGAAACTTTATTGACACATTCCTGGGGTCAGATACATCACATGATCACACTGACAGAACCACAGGCACATAGACACAGGCAACAGAGCATGCACAATGTCGGCACTAGTACAGTGTATATCCACCTTTCGCAGCAATGCAGGCTGCTATTCTCCCATGGAGACGATCGTAGAGATGCTGGATGTAGTCCTGTGGAACGGCTTGCTATGCCATTTCCACCTGGCGCCTCAGTTGGACCAGCGTTCGTGCTGGACGTGCAGACCGCGTGAGACGGCGCTTCATCCAGTCCCAAACATGCTCAATGGGGGACAGATCCGGAGATCTTGCTGGCCAGGGTAGTTGACTTACACCTTCTAGAGCACGTTGGGTGGCACGGGATACATGCGGACGTGCATTGTCCTGTTGGAACAGCAAGTTCCCTTGCCGGTCTAGGAATGGTGGAACGATGGGTTCGATGACGGTTTGGATGTACCGTGCACTATTCAGTGTCCCCTCGACGATCACCAGTGGTGTACGGCCAGTGTAGGAGATCGCTCCCCACAGCATGATGCCGGGTGTTGGCCCTGTGTGCCTCGGTCGTATGCAGTCCTGATTGTGGCGCTCACCTGCACGGCGCCAAACACGCATACGACCATCATTGGCACCAAGGCAGAAGCGACTCTCATCGCTGAAGACGACACGTCTCCATTCGTCCCTCCATTCACGCCTGTCGCGACACCACTGGAGGCGGGCTGCACGATGTTGGGGCGTGAGTGGAAGACGGCCTAACGGTGTGCGGGACCGTAGCCCAGCTTCATGGAGACGGTTGCGAATGGTCCTCGCCGATACCCCAGGAGCAACAGTGTCCCTAATTTGCTGGGAAGTGGCGGTGCGGTCCCCTACGGCACTGCGTAGGATCCTACGGTCTTGGCGTGCATCCGTGCGTCGCTGCGGTCCGGTCCCAGGTCGACGGGCACGTGCACCTTCCGCCGACCACTGGTGACAACATCGATGTACTGTGGAGACCTCACGCCCCACGTGTTGAGCAATTCGGCGGTACGTCCACCCGGCCTCCCGCATGCCCACTATACGCCCTCGCCCAAAGTCCGTCAACTGCACATACGGTTCACGTCCACGCTGTCGCGGCATGCTACCAGTGTTAAAGACTGCGATGGAGCTCCGTCTGCCACGGCAAACTGGCTGACACTGACGGCGGCGGTGGACAAATGCTGCGCAGCTAGCGCCATTCGACGGCCAACACCGCGGTTCCTGGTGTGTCCGCTGTGCCGTGCGTGTGATCATCGCTTGTACAGCCCTCTCGCAGTGTCCGGAGCAAGTATGGTGGGTCTGACACACCGGTGTCAATGTGTTCTTTTTTCCATTTCCAGGAGTGTATAAGGACTGGTGCGAAATTTAGTGTAGTGCACTACAGCACGGAACAAAAATTTTTTTATCGCTTATGCGGAAACTGTTTCAAAAAGTTTGATATATATGTTTTTGCTTGAACTTTGATTATAATTATGAAAACGTGGCTGCAACGAATCGTGGGATCTGCAGTGCCTGTCCCCTGGCAGGTGTTAAACAACGACCGCCTATGGGCTCTCCACCAGCGCTAATTTATTTCGTGTTTCACAAAGTTCAGGTTCCCGAGCAGACCCAGCAGAATTGTTTTACCATAAAATTCCGCTGTGTTTCATTAACCAGCGTTATTCGCTACGGCGAAACGTTTCACGTGTCAGAGAACGTTCATCACGACTTCATTAAATGGAAATATTAGTTAGCAAGTAAAATAGGTGCTGATATTTGCGCAAAATTACGAAATTCGACCCCGTCCAATTCGGCAGAGTCATTGATTAGTATTTACAAGCAGGTAAGATAGACTTTGAGTGATCGGCCGTCATAATATAGACTCATGAGCCAATAATGTTACGACAACTTGTGCTACTCATGTTGGTATATTTTGAAAGTCCGGCAGGCCGTCGTCTGCAGATGAGACGCTGCTGTTGCTGAGTCCCGTGCAATTGATGCTAATCTGGAGCGACATTTAGACCGCAATCCCAGTAACATTGTCTGTCCCTTGAATAATCGGTGCTCCGCCACCGCAAGTGTTTCAGGTTGTTGTAGCCTAGTGCGGCGGCAATATTCGAAACACTTGTTCCCAACAGTACGAATAATGTGATCAGTTTATGCTTTACCAACAGTCGCATGGAATGCTATAAATATTGGGTTTCCTTAATCACACTTCGTCTTTAAGAGAACCGGAGAGGACATTAACGCGGTGGGTCGGTATTAGAAACACTACCTTCATGTTAAACCTATCCCTGTGTAAGCTGACATGTCCTCACCACATCGTAGGAAAAAAAGCAGATTCATCTTTCTCTTCTTTTGTTTATGGTTCTAATTTCAAGACACGATGCATCAGATTCTGAGAGATCCGGCTGTGTTGAAATACAACCTTTACATGTTCGATTTCCTGTGGTAAATTTCCTGCATCAGACATTTCATATATTCTTCGGATCAGCGTCCTGAGGGTTCCAATCACTTCGGTGGGGTGGTGACAGACAGCTAGTTAGATACAGATAACGATCAGTATGTGTAGTTTTACGGTACATGCTATGCCACAGAGTGTCATCAATTGCGTTTGAATACGTGTACACCTAAACAAAGTGAACTTCCAGTCAAGCACTACTTCCACTGCATTCTCAATGCTTGGGTGAAGGAAACGAAAATATTCTGAGAGACAAGAACAGGCATCATATTCGTGTGGCCAAACTAAAGTGATATCATCGACATATCTCCTGAAACACGTCACTCTTAAGGTTACTGAATTCATTGCTGAAAGCCCTCTGTCAGCCATTAGCAACCATGAGGTATAAGGGCTATCCATTAGATAGTCTCTTAAAATTTTCTCATTCAGCTTTCTACTGATTAAACAGAACGATTCTTGAAGTAGGACACTCATAAACGGGGATTCAATATCAACGGTGATAGCTGAAGCCAAAGGACTAGAGTTCATACAGTATTATTTAAACGCCGAATAAAGTTGTAAATGTGATGTTCAAATTTGCCGAAGAAGTGACGTAGAATACCTCCTAGACTCTTGGCCAAGCTGCTGGTGGATTCAGTCAACTTACTTTGAATGAGGCCTAGTGACACACCTTGTTTAAGAATTTTTGGAAAACCATACGATCTTAGGAGAACAGTAACTTCAGACAGGAATTTCTTGATGTCGTCCTTAGACATCAAGCTCATTTTTACGTTTTCCCTTTTCAGTAGGGTCCAGTATTAGCGTCTTTGATGGGTAATCAAAACGTTCTCATCCCTGGGTTCTAAGTCCTTCACCGTTTAAATTTTGAATTAAATCATCAACTATGGCGACCGAACAGTTAAGTTATCCTCGTTCTGCAGGCGGCCATATCAAATATGGTGTAGGACCAGATAGAGATTTAGGGCACTGTCTTGCCTGTGTGATGGGAAACTGTACCATAAGGCAAAAGAGTCAACAACGATCAACGACATGAGGATACAGAAGGAACTGGAAATCACTGCGTTAAAGACACATGTGTATCCACTGGACACATTGCCTGTAACGGGAAAAGTATCAATGCGATCTTCCCATTGGGAAAGGATTCCGGACTACTCCCCCATTCGAATACCCGAGAGGAATCTGCCAAGAGGGAGGTGACAATGAGAAAAAGATTGAATAACTAAATAAAGTATAACGTTCTACGCGTCGAGGCTTGGAATGTTAGAAGTTTAAATGTGGTAGAGAAGGTAGAAAATCTGAAAACGGAAATTCTAAGGCTCAGTCTAGATATAGTGAACGTCAGTGAAGCTAAACGGAAAGCAGACAAGGATTTCTGATCATATGAGTACAGTGTAACATCAACAGTAGCAAAAAGTTGTGTAAAGGGACTAGGATTCGTTATGGATAGGAAGGTAGGGCAAAGAGTGACTTACTGGAAACAGTCCAGTTATAGGTTTATTCTTTAACAAACGACAGAAAGATCAACACAGACAACGATAATTCAAGTGTACAAGCGCCTAAGATGAAGAGATAGAGAAAGTTTTTGAGGATAATAAACGGGTAATTCAGCAAATAAAGTGAGACGAAAATCTAATAATAATGCGGGTCTAGAATGCGATTGTAGGGGAGGGAGTAAGTGGCATGGTTAATGAATAATACGGGCTTGGAACTGGGAATGAGAGAGAAGAAAGACTAATTGAGTCTTCAGTAAATTTCAGCTAGTAATAGCGAATACTCTGTTCAAGAATTACAAGAGGAGGAGGTATACTTCTAAAAGGCCGGAAGATATGGGAAGATTAAGAGACTGATCAGGAAGCGTCAATGCGCAAAGAGGTGAGATGCAGAAGTACTAAGAATTGAAAAGGTACGCTTGAAGTATCTTAGGCTACGAATACTGCGGCAAGGAACAGCTCAATAGATAATTAATTTTAAGAGGAATGATCTCTGAAAAGGGTAATGACAGAAGTTGGAAAGAAAGACTTAGGCACAATGAAGGTAACTGTGAAGGAACCAAGTGTAGCAGAAGAAATACGTCAGTTGATCGACAAAAGAAGGAAGTACAAAAATGTTCAAGGGAATGCAGAAATACAGTTCACTATGAACAAAGTATGTGGGCAATGCAGGGAAGCTAAAGCGAAATGGCTACATGAAAAATGTGAAAATATCCTAAAAGATATGATTGTCGGAAGGACTGACTGAGCAAATGGAGATGTCAAAACAACCTTCGGTGAAATTAAAAACAAAGGTGATAGCATTAAGACTGCAATAAGAATTACACTCTTAAATGCGGAGGAGATAGTTGATAGGTGGAAAGAGTACATTGGAGGCCTCTACGAGTGGAAAGACAGAAGTGGAAACAGGAGCCGATGTGGAAGAGATGAGTGGTCTAGCGCTAGTATGTATATTTAAAAGGGTTTTGAAAGGCTTAAAATCGAATAAGGCAGAAGGGTTGAATAACATTCCACCAGAATTTGTAAAATGGGGAGGGGGGAGCAAGTGACAACAAGACTATTATTTATGATATGTAGAGCCTATGGGTCTGGCGATATGCCATCTGACTTTTGGACAAACGTTTTCTACACAATTCCGAAGAGTGAAAGAACCATGAAAGAGACATATCACAGCTAGTTTAACAGCTTATCCATCCGAGAACAATGTACAGAAGAATAGAGAAGAAACTTAAGGATGTAGTAAATGACGATCAGTTTGGCTTTAGGAAAGGTAAAGCCACCAGAGAGGCAATTCTGAGGTTGAAGTTAATAATGGAAGCATGACTAAAGAAAAATCAAGACACGTTCATAGGGCTTGTCGACCTGGAAAAAGCGTTCGATGATGTAAAATGGTGCAAGATGTTCGAAATTCTAAGAGAAATTGGGGTAAGCTACGGGGAGAGGCGGATAGTATACAATATGTACAACAGCGGAGAGGGAATAATAAGAGTGGGTGACCACGAACGAAGTGCTCGGATTGAAAATGGTGTAAGACAGGGATGTAGTCTTTCGCTTCTACTGTTCAATCTGTACATCGAAGAAGCACTGATGGAAATAAAAGAAAGCTTTAAGAGTGGAATTAAAACTCAAGGTGAAAAGATATCAAAGACACGATTCGCTGATGATGTTGCTATCCTGAGGAAAGTGAAAAAGAATTACATGGTCTGCCGAACGGAATGGAGTATGTAATGAGTAAAGAATATGGATTGAGAGTAAATCGAAGAAAGGCGAAAGCAATGAGAAGTAGTGGAAATGAGAACAGCGAGAGATTACCAGGTTTTATGGTCACGAAGTAGAGGAAGTAAGGAATTCTGCTACCTAGACAGCAAAATAGCCAATGACGGACGGAGGAAGGCGGACATCAAAAGTAGACTAGCACGGGTAAAAATGGTATTCAAAAATGGCTCTGGGCACTATGGGACTTAACATCTGAGGTCATCAGTCCCCTAGAACTTAGAACTACTTAAACCTAACAAACCTAAGGACATCACACACATTCATGCCTGAGGCAGGATTCGAACCTGTGACCGTAGCAGTAGCGCGGTTCCGGACTGAAGTGCCTAGAACCGCTCGGCCACAGCGGCCGGCTTCATCTTATTTTCGTGGTCCTTACGCGATATGTAAGTTGGCAGCAGTGGTATCGTTTTGCAGACAGCCTCAGATGCAAGTTCTCTAAATTTCCTCAGTACCTGAAGGTTATATACACAGGGTAGATTAATTCAAGTTTTGTAAGAAAATATTATATGGAACCGGAGATGGTCAAATGTAATATCTACGATAATTATGGAAGCAGAGATAAAGGTAAGACTTAAATGTCTCGGGAAAAATTTAATTATAGAACGTAGTATCGATTGTATAGTAGCGTCGCTGCTTAACAGCGATGGTTTATTGAAGGTGTTATGGGTAATGTGTTGGAGTAACTTTAAATCGAATGATGTATGGAGGACTCTAAAGTGTAAGGATGTGCTATATCTGACGTGTGCTGAATGTATACTTACTCGCTACGAGCAGTAATGATTTTTTTATTTGAAAGATACTATGATGTTTGGTAACTGTAAAAGGAATCTCATCAGCAGTTGGAAATAATTAAGGTAAAGAAAGTTGTTTTGTTACTAATGCAATGCGCGTATTCATAAGTAATGATTAAGACAATGTGTAGCATTCACATCGAATGATTTTCTAAAGCTAATTGTTAACGTATAATCAGTTTATTGAGTGTGTTAATTGTGAGCATTCCTTATTGATTTTCAAAGAGTCAACATACAAGTTTTAAAGCTAGTACCATATTGTTACCTACCCAGTCCCAGATCAATGTCATTTTTGATTAACTGCTTTTCTCAAGAAATTATTGTCTCAATAATATTGGATTTAACTAAAATGTATGTTAAGCAACAGCCTTGCACAATAGCTGTTTGCTAACTATACAATTTAAAGCACCGGTACTAACAGAGAGCAGTGCAAAGAGCGTTCCATTGCGCAGATAAAGGTAAGACACTTTATTATTTCAATCATAGCATTCATCTAGCATAGGGACCATTATTTTCAAATTCATCAAGTTTTGTTTTATTACCAGGACAATTTCAAATCATTAGTGTTGCATCATATTCAATTTTTGTTTTCCGAAAATTCATGCAGTTTTGCTTTGTTTTGAAGTTACTGACGGTTTACATTCTCGCAGTCAGAAAAGCTCAGTACAGGGCAAAGCGCATGAGCGATTAGATAAAATAAACGTTCACATGCCATTCCCATTCTAACATTTGTGTTTCAGACTATTGTCAGACACGTAATTTCTCGGACTCGGATTTGCAGCTGCTCACGATCGGTTGCATTGACCGCCTCACTGTGCTTATTACAAAAGGCGCGCAGTCCTCCGACCGAACGAAATCAGCTACCGTGCAAGTACCGCCACGGCCATTTGGCCGTGGCCCCTAACCTCTTCAAAATTTCCAGGTTATTGCACGCTGCAGAGCAGCGTCAACGTTAACCACCCACTCGCAAGTTATTGACTCCGTAGGACTTCCGGCAATATTATTTCATCCGCGCTGAAACAAACGACAGGAGCCGTTGCGCTTCCACTTCACGAAGCATCTCCGTCTTACTTGGGTGCTTATCCAACAGACCGGTAACAAATCTTGCCGCATTCCTCTGATTTGCTTCGACGGCTTCCTTTAATCCGACTTGGTAGGCATCTCAAACACTCGTACATTGCTGATGCCAGAATTCTTCCAATAAAACGAGGTAGATCATCCGCGTTCCTTACTACGAACCTGACGTGATCATTCCATTTCGCATCGCTTTCAAACGTTACACTTAGGTATATAATTTTGCGCCGCCCCTCCCACAGGAGGTTCGAGTCCTCCCTCATGCATGGGTGTTGTGTTCTTAGCATAAGTTGGGTTAAGTAATGTATAAGTCTACAGACCGATGGCCTCAACAATTTGGTACTTTAGGAATTCATACACATTTGATCATTTTTGAACTGAGTCAAGCATAATTCTGCAAATTCCTCTGTTCAAAGATTACAGAATTGTTTTTCCTGCTCGATCGCATTAACTAACATTTTTGTGTATTCGGAACAGGCTGCCACTCATCACACCAAGCAGAAAATCTGCCTAAGTCTTGCTGTTTCCTCTTACAGTCACTCAGTGACAACTTCTTCCCGTACACAGCGTCATTACCTGACAACCGTAAATTCATACTCACCCAGCGCGTCAGATCATTTACGTAGGGAGAACAAGAGCGCAGCTATCACGCTTCCCAAACACTCTTCACGATACCCTTGTCTCTGACGAACAGTAGTAGTCGAAGACAACGAACTGGGTTCTGTTACTTACAAAGTATTCGAGCCACTCACAAATCTGAGAACCTAAATCTTACGCTCGGACTTTCGACAGCCTGCAGAGGGACACCGTCTCAAACGCTTTCTGGGAATCAAGAAATGTGTAATCTGTGTGTTGCACTCGCCTGATGTTTGTCTCCCGGCGTGGGGATCACAGCAACCTGCACTTGGTCAAAGTCGCTTTTGTCAGTGCATATCACCATTTGTGGCCCGTATCGTCGCTGTAATAATTCCCCATTCGTTTCTTTCCTTACCGCTTCAAGTACCTCCGACGCCACTGGCTGTCGTTGGGCCTCGCAGTGAGCGGTGATAGCAATTCTTTTGGCTCATCTATGCTCCTGCTTATTTTGTTGTAAAATGTATTTTTATTACAGAGGTTGAAAATACCGCTTCAGTTGTAAATTTATTTATCTAAAACACGACCTTCTTCGGACTGTTATAAGCGCATCTTCAGGTATCTGAGATGTGCTGTGGTCCCCGAGCGCCGCGTGTACCCAGTTCTGCGCTCATAGGCAGCACACCGCGCCTGGTGCACGCGGCGCTCGGGGACCACAGCACGGCTACGATACCTGAAGATGGGCTTGTAACAGTCCGAAACCGGTCGTGTGAAAATAAAGAAATTTGCAATTGAGGAGGTATTTTCAACCTCTGCTACAATACTCAGTTGCCAATGTTCTTCCAACAGGATTGTTTGCATTTTTATTGGTTAAAAATTTCCAAGGTTTCGTGAATGATTTACAAAACTTGTAAGATTTTACAGCTACTAGAGTCTGTGAAGATGAATAACTGTCCATTAATAAGGCTTCCTTCTTCTTAATGACTGTCAGATAGACAACGAAAGGTTTGGAAAACATGTCATAGCTTCTTAGACGGCAGCAGTTCCAGAAGAAAATCTCATAACAAAAATTCGCAGAACACATGGGGAGACGGTAATGTCTAAAGTTTGTAAATTATGTAACCAAGAAATAGTGACCTCATTCACACAGCTCCTTTGATATTAAACTACAACATATCCACTTTACCTTTTTAAGGAAAATCGTACTTAAGAACCATGGAAATCTGATAATGAAATATTTATTGCGTTCATATTTTATTCAGATGTTCGTTGTAAGTTACCATGAAACTATCTGAACCAAATTGTATGGTACTAACGTTACTATGCCGTCGGAAAAAGTAAAATAAAAACCATTTTGAATTCTCTTATTTTCAGACAACGCCACAATTAGAAAGCTAGAATACAGACTGCTGTAAAAAATTTTTCACCATACCCACGATGATCGTCTGACTATAACTGGTAGTGAAGAAAAGTTTATTTCATCAGTTGTTCTTGGTGATTCTTAAATACGGCTATCTTCAAATATTTACGAGCCGTGACCCGCCTACTGTATATTGTTACGTGATGATATAAAACCTCAGACATATGTACTGAACTCCGGTAGACAAAACAAATGGCGACGATTTAGAGGCACCAGCAGGATGTACACTGAGTACCTACACATGGGAAGTTTAGCTCACATGTTCTTGTAGAAAGAGTACCACTCATTTTTTTCGCATATCTGAAGCAGTATTCTCTGAAGGATATGACGGAAGTTCATATCCGTCTACCTACATATTAGAATGTGTCAAGTGTGTCGTTGTAGTCTTAGGTCCGAACACTGTTTTAAGTCAGCTCTCCAGTCTAGCATATGCAGCGCTAGCCCATTCGTCTCTGCATAACGACTACACCATACATCCATTTGAACTTTCATCCTAAAGCCTTGTCTCCCTCTACATTTTGTATCCCACAGGCATCCCTCCATTATCAGACTGATTTGTTGATGCCTCAGGATGTGTTCTGTCAACCAATCTCTTCTTTTAGTCAAGCAATTCCATATTTTTTTTTTTTTCCACACGAGTTCGACTCGCTGCCACTTAACTAGTTATCCTATCTATCCACCTAATCTTCATGTAGCTGAAGCTGTAGAAAGGGCACAACAAGCTTTCAAGGACTTGAAAAAGGAAGAGAAGAAAAGTTCTGTTGTTAGGTAGCTCCCATGGTAGAGGTGTTGGCCACTACTGTAGGAAAATCTAGATCCAGAGTACCAGGTCACAAACATTTTCAAGCCTAGTGTAGATCTGGGTCAGGTAACAGAGAATGTAGGTTCTTTATGCAAGGATTTGTAACGCCGGAAATGCATATCCTCCTATTTTCATCTATTGCACTATAAATTTTTTTCCTTATTTTGTTTCCTGATGATATGACATTTCTGTGTCTTTGTATATTGCAATTGTTTTACTATTTGTATATATATTTATTTATGCATTTATGTCGATGTATAATTGGTTTGTTTTGTAAATATTATTTGTATTTTTACGCTGGGTCTGACCTAGGGAAAACTATGCTATCGAACGATTACATCGATAGGTCGTGTGGAGAACCCAAAGTGTTTAGGATCTTTGGTAGGGTTAACTCTGCCTCATGGAGCGCGGGCAGAGGGAGTCTGGCTGGAGTAGGGCGGTGGAGCAGGTATGTTGTGTGACGCTCCCGCAAGTTGCCGCGCTTTCGGAGTTTGGCAGCATGTAATTGCGCTCGACTTGCTATGATAGTTTCGGACACGGTGTCGCGGATGGGAAGCATTAGCTGGCGCACATCAAGAGCCCGTTTCGCCTGGTGCCTGTGTCGAGAAGAAGGCGCGCCAACATCCAGCTTCTGCAACAGCGACGGCCGACAATGAGTGACTGTCGCCACCTCCCCGATCGACGACTGCAAACCTTCAATCAACCAACAAGGAAGACTAAAAGCACGTAAAGTTTTAGAACTGTATGGCAGACCTCGGCTTTTCAAACTGTTGCATCATAAAAATACAGAAACTTAGCATGAACCTTTGTTGCTCATTGTCCCAATTGCATTACCAAGCAGGGTCCCTTCTTTTTCTTGTGTAAATTAATGATCTCTTATCAGTTACGCTGCCAAAAACAGAGTTCGTTTTGTTTGCAGATGACACAAGTATTGCAATAAATAGTATGTGAAGTGTAGATCTAGAAAGATCTGCTAATGATATTTTCATGGATATTAATAAATGATTTAAAGCAAACTCACTGACATTAAACTTCGAAAAGACTCACTACATGCAATTCAGAACCTGTAAGAGGTCTCCACCCAGCATATGCATCAAGTGTGAAGAAGAGCAGATAGAAGAGGGTGACAGTCTTACATTCCTGGGATTACAACTTGATAATAAATTCACTTGGGAGGAGCACACCACAGAACTGCAGAAACGCCTTAACAAATCTGTATTTGCAATTCGAGTGTTAGCTGAGATAGGCGACATAGAAATGAAAAAGCTTGCATACTTTGCCTACTTTCATTTCATAATGTCATATGGTATAATATTTTGGGGTAACTCTTCAAGTCAAACAAAAGTTTTCAGAGCCGGGAAGCATGTAATACGTATTATTTGTGGAGTAAATTCACGGACGTCCTGTAGAAACCTCATCAAAGAACTGGGTATACCAACTACTGCTTCTCGGTATATTTACTCCTTAATAAAATTTGTCCTAAATATCTCTTTTTCCAACAAACAGCTCAGTTCATACATACAATACCAGGAACAAAAATGCTCTGCACAAGGACTTAAAAGCACTTACTTTAGTTCAAAAAGGGGTCCACTACTCAGGAACACTCATCTTCAATAATTTGCCGGCAAACATAAAAAAATTAGTTGCAAATAAAGATCAGTTTGAAAGGAACCTGAAAGACTTACTAGTGGCCAACTCCTTCTACTCCATTGGCGAATTTTCTGATAGAAGCAAATGATCTAATGTAAATATTCATACTATTAGTACTGTTATTTCAGCTTTAAAAAAAGTTGACATGTTCCACATCCACGAGGATCTCCTCAGCAAAGATCTATGGGACGAAAAACTAATCTAATCTAATCTCTAATCTAATCTTCAACAGTCTTTTGTAGCCCAACATTTTAAGGGGTTCACGATATATTTCATAAGTTTCTATTCCCTTTTTGTATGAATAGTTGATACGTAATTTTTGAGAACGTTTCTCATGGAGGACAGCGTTTTCTTAGAACTTTAACATGAACATAAACAGTCTCAACCGCAAGAAACCTTTGTTTCTGTCGTTACCGGTTTCGGTCAGTTATCGACCGTCTTCATACCGCATTCCACGTCGGTAGGCGGTGGCAGTTGACGTTAGTGGAGTTCGTATTGCCTGTTCCCTTCACTGACACCGCCTACCAACATTGTATAAGGTCTGAAGGCTGTCAGTAACTAACCGAACCGGTAACCTCAAAAATAAAGGTTTCGTGCGGTTGAGACTTTTTATTTTAATTTTAAAATGAATTGTTTATCGTCCATGTTTCATTTCCGTAGGATGCTGCACTCCATGCATATAACGTCAGAAAATACTTCATAACACCTGAATTTATATTCCATGTTATGATTTTTTCTTTTTCATAAACGTTTTTCTTACTACTGTCAACCTGTATTTTATGATCCATGTACTTCCCTGCAAATAGAAAACTCATTGTAATACTTTTACTGCCTCATTCTCAAATTTTGTTCTATTAACTTCCCCTTATTCGTTTCTAAATAACAGATGACATCAAGTTTCATTTCAAAATCCTCGTCCTTTCACACAAAACCTAGTATCTCCTGTTCTTTGGAGCATATGTTCAACATATGATGAACATAACTAACATCAACAATTAATATACTTTCAAAATTGATTGCATTCGTTGGAACTTCCACTTTGACTTCTTTCATATATGATGAATTCGTATTCTACCACGCGAGGACACAAACAATTTGATAACTAATAGGTTTAATGAGCCTATTGAGCGCTGCTCCTCAGTTTTCCTCTGCGTGCGGTCTGATACCACATAACATCGTTTTTCTGGAGATCAGTCTATTACCTCTTTCTCAGTGGAAGAAAAGTACACACTGGCGTTCTAGTGATATCGTGTTAGTAATAGGTTCAAAACTCGGAAATTTCTCACAGATATCTGTATGAAGTTTCCCACAAAAAATGCACAAAAAAAATCCGAGCTTACTGATACTGCGATTTGAATAGGTCCCTACATTAAAATAAAAAAATAGTATTATTGCTTTCCAAGAACGCCACATTTCACATTTTAGGCAGAAGCAAGGAAATACTACCTGTGAGGATGCAACCTTCTGTCACTGTGGTTCTATAACATCTTCTTGAAGTGTTCTTATCACCTTACTTTTAGATATCTGAAAAGTGTTCAAATGTTCAAATGTGTGTGAAATCTTATGGGACTTGATTGCTGAGGTCATCAGTCCTTAAGCTTATACACTATCGAACCTAAATTATCCTAAGAACAAACACACACACCCATGCCCGAGGGAGGACTCGAACCTCCGCCGGGACCAGCCGCACAGTCCACGATTGCAGCCCCTGAGACCGCGCGGCTAATCCCGCGCGGCTCTGAAAAGTGTAATAGTCGGGCAAAGTCTGAAAAATTTTCCAATGCAACCATTATCTGTCCGATGATCACTTTACCTTATGGTAGAGAACTGATCACGTTTATTGAGGGGAATGCTGCACATGATTGCTCTACGCTGAGCATTTCATAAACCGTTGGAGACGTATTATCGAATGCGTGGTTTTGTCTTGCGTTTGTACCTAACTGTAGAAAGTGTTAACAAATAACAAGCATCCGTATCACAGTCCTAATGTCAATTCGGATGAGCAAATCTTGTGCATTAATTGATACTGTTTTTATCAGAACATTAACGAACCGTAAGTTGTTATACCAGCTAATAAAAAATTAGTAAAAAATGCTATCCAGTGTCAGACTCAGATAGAGCCCCACGAAGAGTCGTTACGGGGGACTAATAAGTTACCGGCTACTAAAAGTTACAGTTCTTTTATATAAAATCGTTTAATGGTCTAGATCGCAATATTTCAGAAAACAGTGTTTACTGTTTTCGGCTGAGCAATCAGCCATCTTCAGATCAGTTAATAAAATGAGTGCAGCGTTGAACCACGAGACTGAATGGAGACACATTGTCGTCATTATAAGACATAAATGTGTACGAAAGCGACCACTGGACAAGTTTGGCATTTTACAGATCGATGAATTTACGTAATATTTCATCGATTTGTAACATGCAAAACCTTACCTGTGGTTATTTTTCTGCTGAAGCATGTGTTCCATTAGTGAATGTGTCTACATCCAATCTTGTGAATACGTACCGTACTGTTTCATTAACTGATCTGAATATAACTGACTGCTCAGACGAAAACAATCATCAATGGTGGTTAAAATACTGGGCTCTCGACTATGTTAGTGAAACATCAGCTTAGAAACTACCGAGTTTAGATGGAAATAAGTAAACAAGTATTTTAGTATTGAAAATATTAAATTTTCCGATGGCTATCTAGACAGTAAATTCTGTTGTCGTGATGTGTGGGAAGCACAGAGATTGGTCGCTAATTTGAGTCACTCGGTGAGAGGCACCCACATGCCTTGCTCATACTGTGGCATCAAACAGTCAGGCCTGCAAGATGAGTGGTCTGCCAGGCGAGTTGATTCATTCTTATTTGCCGAGTAACATGAACTCTAGTACTCACGATTAAGTTAAAAATTATTCTCCTGTATGAATATTACGCAACGGAAACGCTCTTATGACTATTAGTAATTTACACTACTCTGACTGTTCACTACGCACTGGCACTACCACATTTTCTTTTTTTTTTCTACGGCTTTGATCAACACGTGGCCATCGCACTGAATATGACTGGCGCACACATTGTAATTTGTCCGTATCATGACACCATACTGTTCGAAGGAAAAGGCCACCATTCTTTTTCTTTTCACTATCTTATTTATTCCGATAAATTCAATAACCTAAACACACAAATTCTATACCCTACAACAACAACACACGACAAATTCCGCTCAGTGGGTATGAATTTACATTGGTTATTCTCTATCTTATGGTCTCATAATTATTTAACACTACAGTGCACTTCCTGGATAGGATGGTGGAGCTTTTGCTATATCTCACACTTCGACTCTCGCACCCATCATCACGAATCTTTCCTCCAGACCGAGTAGTCCAAAAGGAACATGCATAACCCACTGCCTCTGAAACTATGTTGTTACTCTCCAATGCTAACGACACATACTTAAATTTCATGAAATACATCACACTGGCAACATACAATACAAAACAAGGAATGGGTCACAACGTTATAATCACATCACTTTCAGCTTTCCCACTTCATTTAAAATTCATCCCAGTCTCACACGACACTGCCCCACTTCGTAACTTTTCTTTCCCACTACGAACTCTGGAGGATATATGCACGTCTTCCTGTCCAGTGCAAGCCGAGTGGCGTTGCTGGATAGACGGCTGACTCACCTTGCTTCACTCTCAAAGTATTATAGTTTGAATCAAGCGTCACACGGAAACATAACACGCAAAGTAATATTAAGAACATATTCATCACACACGCGAGTCTTCAACTGATACCATGGACGAGTACGTCTCTTTATCCTTTGTCGCATACACAGATTGAGATTCACACAGTACTCACCACGTGGAAGTACTCGTCTCTAATTTCAAGTCCTGCACACGCCACTTCATAAATATTTCCAACTTATAGTACACACGCTAGTAATTCAGCTTAACTTAAGCACTCAGAAGTATTTCAACCTATTGCTACACGTGGTTTCATTGTGACCGTTGGTCACTTCCGAAGATTACTACGATCCCCTTACTATTATCTGCCTGACATTTAATTCTCCCCACAAAAGTTCCTGAAATAGAGAAAATAAAATTCCAAACTACTCTTAAGTATTTCACATGCATACCATGTCTCCACTCTTTTGTCTTTATGGAGCACACCTAAGACAAGTCTTACCAACACTAGATCCAGCGGCAGAGTGCTGAAACATGGCCGATCTCGCACCTCCGCCAAGGTGGGGGAGCACCATGCTACCATACTGGCCAGCCACATTTCAGGCAGCTCAAAGCTCAGGTAAATTTCATGTCTTTGGTTCCACCAAAGGTGACCAAAAGACCGTCTCAAAGATGATCATATATTGCACATTCACTGTCTTCAGTTAGCAGACGACCATACATTCATTCATTTCACAGATCTCAACAAATTGGATGTAGGGATTTATTTTGTGGGAGTGCACATGTAATCAATTAAATAAATAAATTGTCATTCTTTCCTACACTGGTATCCGGTGTCGCTGTATTAATAGAAATTGAGTTATTATTAGAAAAAAATATGTTGTTCTGACAAGAATAACGAAGAATGTCGTACCTATTTTCAATGTCGGGTGGTACTGTACCCCTTTCACCACCGGCTACCCATGCAGAGAAAAATGGCACGGTACTATCCTTGCAATGCGGGGGTAGTTCCGAACATTTTTTAAGAAAGCTGTATTAGAATAAACGTAGCAAGTTATCATAATAACCAGGAGGAGACCTTAGCCCCTGGTGACCTCAAATAGACGACCAGATGATGTTACTTTACCAAATTATTGACACAGTTGTTGCATTATTGTACTCTCCACAATCCGGAGTAACGCACATATACAAATTTACAACAATACAAATGACAAATTAAACATTACATCATAGAAATAAAAAATAATGGTGAGAAAAAAATTTGCTTAGTTATCGGGATCTCCGTTACTTTTAGGAGTAATACAAACTTCACTAATTCTATAACAAAATAAAAAAATACTAATTGTACTCATAAAATTTTAAATAGCTCACCGTCCAAACACAGAGCCAGTAATCTGACATTCATAAATTGCGTTGTCATAATCTATTAACAGGAATGTCTAATACAAAACAAAATCAACAAAGGAAAAAAATTGCGTACACTAGTTACATGTAGAATGTCAGGCTCCATACTGTTACTCTAAAGTGTACATCGAACCTACAGAGAAATTAAACTGAGAAAAAAAAACAATGAAATATACCTCAAGTTACATACTGGTTATGTAATATAGTCAATCTAAGACATCATGTCATACCTCATTAACTATCATCACTTAAGCAATTGCCACCACTACTCGACTGTGAGTTTAACCTTATCCTTGTCCACCAGTACAAATACCTGCTGCTGAGCTAGTCAGTCCATCAACTTTGATCGATACGCGCAGTAAATAGTTTAGCAATAAGTGCTTGAATCCACCAGTAGCTCTCGTATTTTACTCTACTGCTCATTACTCTGTTGTTACATATTTATACGACAACAACTTGCATTTCGACTAGCCTCTGTTACACTTCAATGTGAAATATCACCACTATGATAATGAAAATAAGTAGCTTCAGTCAACACTCCAACAAGATTATTACTGTCCACGACGTCAATATGCGTCAGTTAATTCCGATATTTGTTGTGCAATGCAAACTCTTGTCCCCTGTGACAACCTTACTGAGCAATGCAACAAGAGCCGCTACGTTAATATTACGCCACTGGCTAATAGTTAAAGCATCCTTGTGCCAAATATTCTAATAAACATGATACGTGAACTTGATAACCCAACACAAACAAAAAATATACACAAACTATTCTAAAAACATATGTTAATGAAATACAATTACACTTGCTGTCCCTTCAGGAATAAAACATATTTAAAAAATTTACTCATTTACAAATACAAATACATTATTCCCTATCTTGCGAGCCACATGTAAACATTTCATTCTGTGGTTTTCTTGGGGTCAAAAAGTTGCTGAAGATTTCCTAGAAACACTGTCTCTGTGTCAAAGCTCTCCCATGGTTACTCGGACGAAAGTCTTTAGGTCACTCAAATTGGCATTTTGAACACGCACTGAACAGTAAACTGTCTCTCACATTAAACACAAATGTCATAGTCACTCTCAGATTACCATCCACACGAATCTGGTTGTCCAGAAATGGCCCTACAACTACTATTACCCACGGTTCTGTCCTTTCAGTTCATGGTGTAATTAAAAGTCGTAAGTTCCAACAAACAGCACTTATTCCCGCACCAATTAAAGAAATGTCTCCTACTAGAAATGCAAATGTCAATGTCCCACTTTAGTTTGTTGCGTTCAGACAATAATTTGTCACCAAACGACAACTGTCCTCTTTAAGTATACCAAGCGTCCCACATGCAATTTACAAAGCACACTTAACAAGTCACTGCCAAAAGTTTATGGATCCCACCGTTCAGTGGTCAAGACAAAACAAAACAATCGTCCTGTCTGCTAAAGACAAAACCTTTTCCACCACTCACACCATAGAAGCACCAGTCCTTCACTTTCCAACTTATTGAGACACACGAGCAGTCATCTTGTTTCATGGCTCCAAAGTCCAGTGCTAGTTAATAGTTGCTGTTAAAAAATGCGCGCCGGACTCAGCCGCGCGTCGTTCATTCTGCCGTCGCGCCGCCGCCGCACGAGCCGTTGAGTAAAAAAAAACCACCCGCTGTTGCCTCCGCGGGATACTGTCTCCAGTCGTAAGGGTGGCGGAACTTATGAATGGCAGCCAGTGGTAGGTGCATGTCGCCCCAGGCCGTTGACCTGTTGTAGCGGGTGCGTGGAGTGTACCCCGATCGGCAGTGGAGTGGGGAGCGCCGCAGCTCTGTCGCCTCTCTCATGGCGACGTCAGCTTGGCCTCCTTCATTTTTATGTAGGTATGGACGCGTTCTGGATGGGCACCTCAGCGCTACGACACCCAGTCAGTCAGACCCTTCCGTGCATCTCGCAACATTACAGACAAAAGGATATTTTTACAGTATTTAAATACTCATTGATTACATGTATGATCTATTAGATACATTGGTAATAAAAGAATCTTTGTTCTAAAGAACATAAAATCATACACCCTAGTTTTCTACTCATACAACATCAATATTTACCTCTTTTCTATATACAGCCCACACTGTGCTACTGATTGTACCTGTCATTCCTCATACAAAACATGAAAGTGTTCAAAAAGAAAGGAGGAATAAGAAACAATCTATACCGCTCATAATTACAATATCAAATAGTAGAGTACTTTATCATCCTTTCACAGTGAACATATTAGAAACAGTTGATTCTAAAACTACAAAATACAACGCACCTTTGTGCTTGTGACAGACTGAAATTAATACCCCTTGAAAGTGTTCTAACAAAAAAATAAGAAACAATCTATACAGCTCACAATTACAGTATCAAATAGTAGACTACTTTAACATCCTATCACAGTGAACATATTAGAAACTGTTGATTCTAAAACTACAATACACAACGCACCTTTGTGCATGTGACAGACTGAAATTAACACCCCTTGAAAGTGTTCTAACAAAAAATAAGAAACAATCTATACAGCTCACGATTACCTACCACATAACATTAAATAGTAAACTACTTTAACATCCTAACACAACAAACATTTTAGAAACTGATGACTCTAAATCTACAACATACAATGCACCTTTGTGCTTGTGACAGACAGAAATTAGTATCTTTTTACATATTTTAACTTTCATTATGTATTACAACATTTCTAGGACATGTATGTACCATCAACATGACGTCATATCCTGACCTGCCATGAAGGTTCATCCAAATCAAACGATAAAGCACAATAATGTTTTAGTTATGGATCGGTAGCATCCCCTTTACAGGAGTGTGTGCATTTATCACACTACTCTACGACTCTCACTCACCAGACATCACATTTTCCTTCAATCCATTAATACACCAACAGCATAGGTCTAGAAGTCAGCTAACCTTAACCCCACCACACTCACGACAACATACCATACCTTTGCTCCCTTATACTCAACCACATAACACATGAAGTTGTTTCGGAGATAGCATTCCAGTCTCCGAATTCGTCCTTTCACTCTGGCACCTCTCTCCATCGGCTTACCTCTGCATTCACTTTACCAATTATTCATCCTGCTCAATATCAACTTAGAATTGCGACATTTCATCTAAGAACAAAAAATACACGAATTATTCATCCAGCAAAATAACTGTACACATTCTTGGTACCGTTTAGATTAGTTATACTGGTACCAGTCTTCAACAACAACAAAAAATGTTATTTTTGCCGTATTGCGAATGTTATGGTAAGAGTTAGATTTACACTTATATTACATCTTACGTCAGTATTCCACAACGTTCACCATCTGGATCTCATACTCCCTTTATGTCCTTTCATTCGTATTTCGGCTCTCCATCCGTCCATTACTCCATCATTTCCCGGTCTTCCTTCGCCATTCGCATCAATCTCGATTGCAGCGTACACAGGCCTCTCTGTAACATACATCTAAGACATCTCCACATTATTCAGTTCTACTCAACTATATTTACCACTGTTTCATCACGTCGAATCTCTCTTTATTAATCACACTGCTTCACGTCGCTTCTCTCCTTAAATATCACCTTTATCCACTACTATTTATCACGTCGCTTTTCTCTCTATCTACCATCTTTATCCACTCATTAATCATCACGTCGTTTCTGCTTGATCCTTATTCATATGACAAAAAATACGTACATACACCATTCTGTCGACTCCTGTTCATCACTCATTCGACCAGTCTATTCTGTCATACTGCCTGACATCCCACCTGAAAATTCTTATGTTCGATTTGACATTGCACAACGTTACACCCCACAAACAAATACACTGACTATCTACCATAACTTGCCTACTTTCGATCTATCCTTAACTTTTCCATAATTTGATGTTAGAAATGTGATGAAGCCCACGCGATTGTTTTCCCTTGGACGTCTCAATCAGTACAGCATTTTCATGGACAATCCGCCTCACTCTGAATGGTCCACTATACACAGCAAAGAATTTGCTAGTTAGGAATCTGTGCTTGCATGAAAATTAAATATGTGCAGAGAATATACAAGCTGGGAGAAAGTATTAGAAACTTTCGTGCTAGTGGCCTTTTTCCCTAACACCAGATTCCGAACAACCATACGCAGCACTTCATTATAACTGTCACCACGACAATGACATACTATTGATCAGATGGCAGCTAATCTAAAAACTTCGACCAAATTGCTCATTTTACCTGTAACAGCAGTGTAAACGTACCCTATGCCATACAGATCACAATGTTGACTTTTTACATTACTTGTTAAGTACCTGCAATAGTCAATCACACTAATTAAACTGGACATATTGGCATTGTTACATAAAATTTTTAGCAACTGTCTTTTTATTTTATTTTATTTTTTTTATTTTATTTTATTATTTTTTTTTTTTTTTTGCAAATTTTGCTCTGGGAAACCAGCCTAACAGATGTCATTACTGGTGTTTTATTCTATGATCAAAAGTATGGTATTTGCATTCCTACATATCAGTAGAGTATGTCTGCTACATAGACAATTTTCAGTGCCAGCGGCAAGTGTTTTAAGGCAAGATGCTAAGGGCTAATATGTTGGATTAGTTGCTCCTATCCATCAATCCATTATGACAAGAATGAAATGCCAGGATTCTATGCTCTCCTGTCATTCTGACAGTTTTTGCCGTTCCTAACCTCGACTCTGTCTGACCTATGAGTCGTATCTCCGTTTACGATGTTGCTCTCATTACCAAATTCCTGTAACAAGTGCTGAAATGACGAAGAATCGTCTAAGCCTCTGCCTGCTATCGCTATATCTCTGCGTAATTTCACTGACAACTTCCTTATACAGGTCCTAATGAGCTCCCCAGGATCGTATGGCACATCCAAATACCTATTTCGTCCTGATAGTACGCCACTGGATCTCTTATACCACCTTCGTTAATTTTGGCATCATCAATATGCTTTGCGTAACCTGGTCCTGCTTACTTTTCGACCAGAATTCATTTAAAAACTTGTCACAAAATATCTTGTATCTACTACAGTCTTTAATAACTTCCTGCATTTTCTTTCTAGCCTCGTCCCTCAAATGATTACACACAAACTTCATTTTAAGGAGCGGTCCCCACGATGAAGGTAATGAAACTTGAAATTGAGACAGCTTTGGACTATACCTAGTTGGGTTTGCCACCTGTTTTATCCGACACAACCGTTCTTCTAACTCTCTGAGTTCGTCTTCCTCTTTCTGCCTATTTTCGTTTTTTGAATTTTTCTCACTCTCACTCTGCAATCTACATGGTGGTGTTTCACCTTCGCTGCTGCGCGCTAATTGCAACTGTGCTAGTTCTTCCCTATGTTTCCTATTTATTTCTAATTGTGCCTCTTTAAACTGTAATAGTGATTGTATCTCCTCCTGGTCGGCATAAACATCTCGCTGCGTACTGTCAGAGCCTGTTTCGCCTCTTATACTGATCTTTTCTACATATGCACAAATCGTATTCATTCTGACCACTACCTCCACAACTTCATTCCTGTGTTTATTTAGCGCCACTTCCTGCCGGGTGACTTGAGCTTCCACGCTGTCTAATGCCGCTTGTTTATCTGCAAGTAAGTCCTCCACTATCTCTTTGATTCGCTCATCTGGCAACACGTCCCTACATTCTGTAATATCGCTCTCTATACCTCCAAATTATTGGCTTTTTCTTTCACGGCGTCACATACTTGCTTCAACGCACCCAGATCCTTCTCCCCCTCATCTAACCGATTATTAACTGCGGATAGACGCTCATCGATAACTGTGTGTAACTTCCTCATTGCCTCTTTATTTCCCTTATCCATTGCCTCCAATCTTTCCTTACTATCTTTATCCATCGCTTCCAATCTTTCCTTACTATCTTTATCCATCGCCTCCAACCTTTCCTTATTCGCTTCCAATCTTTCCTTAGTTTCCCTATCTCTCTCCTTATCTTTATCCATCGCTTCCAATCTTTCCTTATTATCTCTGTCCATCGCTTCCAATCTTTCCTTATTATCTCTATCCATCCTCTGTAAAAACTGAAGTAGCACATTGTCATTTGCTACTTTCGGTGCGCTCATCTCGTCGCTTGAGAAACCGTAGATTCGCTAAGGGTAGCTACACTTTCACTGCATACCTGACCTAGTCCCGGCTCGCCCGCGTCGTCAGGAAAAGCCCCCAATTGTGGACAAAGCCTGCCGCATAAAGGATCACCTAGCCGCGGTCCGCTGACCAACTCAGCCCCTTCTGAGTGTTTGCCGTTCTCGCTCATTAACCCAAGGTCGACACCTACTTCCTACTGCACTGCTACATTCACCCCAGAATCACTATTCTCCATGGTGACTACTCTTTTCGACTGCGACCTAGTTACTATGGACATTACGCAAAATAAAATTTATACAACGATCTTCCAGCCTTGGACGACGTAGCAAGAAATTACATTAAAAAAAACAAGATCCTCACCAATCCAGATTGAAATTGCAAACAAAAAATTTTATTTCTTAGCGCTATCACAATCCTAACAAATCCCATCAAAAAAAATCTTAACAGCAAACCCTAACATCACAATCCTGGCAGGGTCGAAATTATGAGAGGCACCCATATGCCTTGCTCATACTGTGGAATCAAGCAGTCAGGCCTGCAAGATGAGTGGTCTACCACGCGAGTGGATTCATTCTTATTTGTCGAGTGACATGAACTCTAGTACTCACGATTAAGTTAAAAATTATTCTCCTGTATGAATATTACGCAACGGAAACGCACATCTGACTATTAGTAATTTACACTATTCTGACTGTTCACTACGCACTGGAAATACCACAGTTTCTTTTTTTTTTTCAACAAGTTTGATCAACACGTGGCCGTCGCACTGAATATGAATGGTGCACACATTGTAAATTGTGTGCATCATGACAACATACTGTTCGAAGGAAAAGGCCACCAATCTTTTTCTTTTCACTATCTTATTTATTCCGATAAATTCAATAACCTAAACACACAAATTCTATACCCTACAACAATAACACACGACAAATTCCGCTCAGTGGGCATGGCTTTACATTGGTGATTCTTTATCTTATGGTCTCGTAATTATTTAACGCTACAGTGCACTTTCTGGATAGGATGGTGAATCTTTTGCTATATCTCACACTTCGACTCTCATACCCATCATCACGAATCTTTCCTCCAGACCGAGTGGTACAAAAAGGAACATGCATAACCCACTGCCTCTGAAACTATGTTGTTACTCTCCCATGCCAACCACACATACTTAAATTTCATGAAATACATCACACTGGCAACATACAATACAATTCATCCCAGTTTCACCTGACACTGCCCCACTTCGTAACTTTTCTTTCCTACTACGAATTCTGGAGGATATATGCACTTCTTCCTCTGCAGTGCAAGCCAAGTGGCGTTGCTGGATAGACGGCTGACTCACCTTGCTTCACTCTCAGAGTATTATAGTTTGAATCAAGCGTCACACGGAAACATAACACGCAAAGTAACATTAAGAACATATTCATCACACACGCGAGTCTTCAACTGATACCATGGACGAGTACGTTTCTTTATCCTTTGTCCCATACACAGATTGAGACTCACACAGTACTCACCACGTGGAAGTACTCGTCTCTAATTTCAAGTCCAGCACATGCCACTTCATAAATATTTCCAACTTATAGTACACACGCTAGTAATTCAGCTTAACTTAAGCACTCGGAAGTATTTCAACTTATTGCTACACGTGGTTTCATTGTGACCGTTGGTCACTTCCGAAGATTACTACAATCCCCTTACTATTACCTGCCTGACATTTAATTCTCGCCACAAAAGTTCCTGAAATAGAGGAATTAAAATTCCAAACTACTCTTAATTATTTCACATGCATACCATGTCTCCACTCTTTTGTTTTTGCGGAGCACACCTAAGACAAGTCTTACCAACACTAGATCCAGCGGCAGAGTGCTGAAACATGGCCGATCTCGCACCTCCGCCAAGGTGGGGGAGCACCATGCTACCGTATTGGCCAGCCACATTTCAGGCAGCTCAAAGCTCAGGTAAATTTCATGTCTTTGGTTCCACCAAAGGTGACCAAAAGACCGTCTCAAAGATGATCATATATTGCACATTCACTGTCTTCAGTAAACAGACGACCATACATTCATTCATTTCACAGATCTCACCAAATTGGATGTAGGGATTTATTTTGTGGGAGTGATGTAATCAATTAAATAAATAAATTGTCATTCTTTCCTACACTGGTATCCGGTGTCACTGTATTAATAGAAATTGAGTTATTATTAGAAAAAATATGTTGTTCTGACAAGAATAACGAAGAATGTCGTACCAAATTTCAATGTCGGGCGGTACTGTACCCTTTCCTCGGTACGTCAGACAACTTCGAATAGCTGTTCGGTGTTGTAGTCCTTATTGCTAATTTCAATGCTTGACGTATCCATTACTATATTTTTGCTCGTACGATGTATACGGACTAATTTGATGATTGTAGGTTATGTTTTCAAAGTTGCTAGTTTAGTATTCAGTCTGAAGACTGGGCTGAGACAGGTCTCTTCATCTGTGCAAAACTACAGCAACTGACAATCATTTGAACCAGCTTACTGTATTTAGGCTTTTACCTCCCTCTACATTTTTTACCACCACGCTTCTCTCCATTAACAAGTTGTCGATCCTTTGCTGCCTTAGCATTAGTCCTAGCAATCGATCCCCTCTTTCAGTCAGGTTTCATCATATATTCTCTCCTGAGTTAGATTCAGTTCTAGATATTCGATCTATCTACCCAATCTTCAGCATTCTTTGGTGGCACTATGCTTCAAAAGTCTATATTCTCGTTTCGCCTGAACTATTCACCTTCCACTGTTGGCTTCCCTGCATTTCTGCACTCCACACGCTTCAGAAAAGACTTTCTTAAATTTATGTCGGTGTTACTAAATCACCCTTTTTCAGAAATTCTTTCATTGCTGTTGCCAATCTGCATTTTATATCATTTGTACTTCGGCCATCGTCAGCTATTTCACTCCAAGATAGCAGATGGCATTTGCTACTCCTGGTGTTTCATTCCCTAATATAATTTCCCCCAACATATCCTCCTTTCATTTTACTATATTCAATTACTCTTGTTTTACTTTCGTTAATTTGCACCTCATAATTTCCTTTGAAAACATCATTAATTCCATTCAAGTGATGATCCTAATACTTTGTAGTCATGGGTAGAATTGCTAACCAATCGACTAATCTCAAAATTTTTACTTCCTCAGCTGAAGCTCAGTTTCCATTTATGAAGATGTTTCCATCGCAGCTTTCTCAATGTACAGATTGTATAAAATCGGCACAGACTACAATTCTTTCCCACTCCCCGGTCAATTACAACCTCGCCTTCATGTACAACTCTCATAACAAGTTTGGCATCCACAGATTGTGTAGATAACCCTTCGTTCCATGCATTTTACCTCTCCTGCTTTTCCGAATTTCAAAGAGATAATTAGAATCATCATTGGGTAAAGCGTTCTCTAAATTCGAAAATGCCGTATATGTATCTTTTTCGTTTATGTCTTTTGTGATAAATCTTAGCAAGGGTTTAGGCACACGTGGTCGCCGCATTCACACCGATCTTCCACAAAGTCGGCCACTGCCAGTTTTTCTATTCTCCTGCAAATAATTCAAATCAGTATTTTGCGGTCTTTGCTTATTAGACTAGCTGTTCGATGTATTCAGCATCCTTATTAGGAACTGCTATTACTACAATCTTCTGAGAGCCTGAGAGTATTTCGTCAGTGTCTTACGTGTCGCACTCCAAGTGCAATAGTTTTGCCGCTGCTGGCGCTGCCATAGTATTTGTTGAAGAGTGGAAGGCCGGTTGTTCATTGCGATCACAGATCTGGTGGTCTTAATATATTTAAAAAAACTGGTAAACAAAACCAAATAAAATAAATTCGTAAGAAAGAGTAGCTCACAAACGTTTCAGATTGCATAAGACCTTACTGCATTTTCTTGGAATGTTTTCATGAGGTAGTATCTGAGTAATTGTGGTAGGATACAGTTGAGCTCAGAGTGTTCTTTCTTGAGAAGTACAGAACTAATCGGATGACTGATGCAGAAGGAGAAGGCCAGTTGAACAGAATCGGCACAGGTGTACATTATACACTACTGGCCATTAAAATTGTTACACCAAGAAGATATGCAGATGATAAACGGGTATTAATTGGACAGATATACTATATTAGAACTGACATGTGATTACATTTTCACGCAATTTGGGTGCATAGATCCTGAGAAATCAGTACCCAGAACAATCACCTCTGGCCGTAATAAAGGCCTTGATACGCCTGGGCATTGGGTCAAACAGAGCTTGGATGGCGTGTACAGGTACAGCTGCCCATGCAGCTTCAACACGACACCACAGTTCATCAAGAGTAGTGACTGGTGTATTGTGACGAGCCAGTTGTTCGCCACCATTGGCCAGACGTTTTCAATTAGTGAGAGATATGGAGAATGTGCTGGCCAGGGCAGCAGTCGAACATATTCTGTATCCAGAAAGGCCAGTACAGGACCTGCAACATGCGGTCGTGCATTATCCTGCTGAAATCTAGGGTTTCGCAGGAATCGAATGAAGGGTCGTAACACATCTGAAATGTAACGTCCACTGTTCAAAGTGCCGTCAATGCGAACACGAAGTGACCGAGACGTTTAACCAATGGCACCCCATACCATCACGCCAGGTGAACGGCAGTATGGCGAAGACAAATACACGCTTCCATTGTGCGCTCACCGCGATATCGCCAAACACTGATGCGACCATCATGATGCTGTAAACAGAAGCTCGATTCATCCGAAAAAATTACGTTTTGCCATTCGTACAGCCAAGTTTGTCGTTGAGTACACCATCGCAGTCGTTCCTGTCTGTGATGCAGCGTCAAGGGTAACCGCAGCCATGGTCTCCGAGCTGATAGTCCGTGCTGCTGCAAACGTCGTCGAACTGTTTGTGCAGATGGTTGTTGTCTTGCAAACGTCCCCATCTGTTGACTCAGGGATCGAGACGTGGCTGCACGAACCGTTACAGCCATACGGATAAGATGCCTGTCATCTCGATTGCTACTGATACGAGGCCGTTGGGATCTAGCACGGCGTTCCGTATTAGCCTCCTGAAACCACCTATTCCACATTCTGTATCTCGACCAACGCGAGCAGCAATGTCGCGATACGATAAACCGCAATTGGGATAGGCTACAATCCGACCTTTAGCAAAGTCGGAAACGTGATGTAACGCATTTCTCCTCCTTATACGAGGCTTCACAACAACGTTTCACCAGGCATCGGCGGTCAACTGCTGTTTGTGTATGAGAAATCGGTTGGAAACTTTTCTCATGTCAGCACGTTGTAGGTGTCGCCACCGGCACCAACCTTGTGTGAATGCTCTAAAAGCTAATCATTTGCATATCACAGAATCTTCGTCCTGTCAGTTAAATTTCGCGTCTGTAGCACGTTATCTTCTTGGTGTAGCAATTTTAATGGCCAGTAGTGTATACTGACATGCAGAACTACCAGCAGTTAATGAAGTGCGGCCGTAACACCCACCCGACAAACCGAATAAAGTACCCCCCCCCCCCCTCAATCCAGCAGAATGGTTATAGGTACCTGTCTGTAGGATCGCTAAAGAAATCTCGTTTGTAGATGTTATGGAAGGTGGAAGGACGGGCTGTACACCTTACAACGCGTCATACCTTCTCCCAGCAACGACTTACCAGCAGCTTAACCTCAGTTCAGTTTTGTAAACAGACGACAGAGTTTCAAACATGCTCGCAGCCTAGACCAATAGGTGACAATGCAGGCGCCACCAGAAGTCGCTGACCCTGTGGATCCGTTTTCCGACGCGGGCCCCGTGTCCTCAAACAGTTCCTCTTGCATCTCTACGCAGCCAGTGTATCTAGGACAGCACAAAACAGCTCTGACGCAGCTTCAATCGAGATCTGGGCCAGGATCAGGATACTCTCACAGTTCTTTTATCAGGGTGCAGATCGGATCGTTCTCTACAAACGAAACGACGCCACGTCAGCCACCGACGGCTGAGGAAGCCGCCAATGCCCGACTTTGCTAACACCAGGACTTGATCTTTGCATAGGGGATGACCAGGAACTTTTGGTGTCGGCAGTTGTTCGTCACTACGTTATTTTGTTCTACTTCCCAACTGAATATCGGACATTGACTGTTTTATTATTAAAGGCTTTCTACATGCGCAAATCCTGTGCTAGTTACGAACTACTGCAGTGATTTAAATTTGTTTGAGGAAGTGTTATTATGGTTTGGATGCTTCTCTATAGAACTGTTCTCCAACCCCAAGACTGTGTTATCTTTGCACCTCAACCAGCGCAAAACTTGTAAGAAAGCATACTCTATGTCATTACGGAAACGGAGGAGAGACAATCACAGTTTGCGACGTGGTTGTCTCGACTACTGGTGCCATGTTTTACCAAGTAAACACCCGGCCATATTCTGTTTGGAAAATTTTGAAATCTTTGCGTCAGTTTACATGAACAACTTTTAACAACTGCTCTAAAATCGAGACCTTTCTCCAAGTGTTTTCCAGCTCTTCAAGTACATGAAAAGTGGTTCGCAGTCAAGCTCTAAGATTCAGGCGCAGTCCTTCAGCATGCTCTCTCAGGATGGCAGCGATTTTTCGCGCCGGAATGTTATGAGGAGAAAATTTATAGGCTCGTTAACCCTTTTTAATTAAAACTAAGCTTATAAATATTTGGATAATAAGAGATAAAATAGGTCACAATCATGACTAATGTTACAATTCAAGTAATAAATGAACCGATTTCAAAAGTCACTGATATGGGAAGTGTGTTGTCACCGCCAGACACCACACTTGCTACGTGGTAGCCTTTAAATCGACCGCGGTCCGTTAGTATACGTTGGACCCACGTGTCGCCACTGTCAGTGATCGCAGACCGAGCGCCGCCACACGGCATGTCTAGAGAGACGTCCTAGCACTCGCCCCAGTTGTACAGCCGACTTTGCTAGCGATGGTTCACTGACAAATTACGCTCTCATTTGCCGAGACGATATTTAGCATAGCCTTCAGCTACGTCATTTGCTACAACCTAGCAAGGCGCCATTATCAATTGCTATTTATCTTGTGATGCATGTATCGTCAGACTGATGTTCACCAATTATGGATTAAAGTTCAGTATTCCAGAAGCTACGTACTATTTTTGCTACTATAAGACCTTGACCTGTTCCAGACCTCACGCCAGCCTGCGTGAGCTTAACGCGTGCCTTTCGGCTTCCTGCTAGTGGCTTGGCTGTCTTGCCAAGTCACAACAGTTTGGCGCCGAGGATTAGCGACGAGCCAAGTCGCGTTTGTACCAATACAGACTGATTTACTTGTGTATTGGCTTCGCCACATTCTCCAGATGTACTGTCCGAATTTTATCGCTTACAGAATCAGCAGACGCAGGCCTTACTGGATGCCCTTGGACAGCTCGTCCAGGGTCAACATGCAATGCAACACGATGCGGCAGACGCCGCTCCACTGCTCCCGCAGCCACAACACGCAGTTGCACCGCCTTTTCGTCCTTTTGATGCGGCACTGGAAAGCTGGACGGAGTGGTCACGCCAAATTGGATTCCATCTCGCCGCCTACAGAATTCTAGGTACTGAGCGGCAGCCTTTTCTCCTTTCTGCCGTAGGCGTCCAGACGTACTGTGTGATAGTGAAATTATTTCCCCGACGCGACGTAGCAACTCTGTCCTACGACGAAATTTTGTCTGCATTAGATGCATATTTCAAAGAATCAGTCAATGTCGTTGCAAAAAGGTATACCTTCTTTCGTACAAAACGTACGGCCGGTCAAACTAATCGGGAGTGGGTTGCAACTTTGCAAGGCCCTACTAGGGATTGTGCTTTTGAGTGTCAATGTGGACTCCCTTATTCAGATACTATGGTACGTGATGCAATTGCACAGACGTTTCTGATGTTCGTATATGAGAACAGATTTTGAAACTAGTCAATCCCTCCCTTCAACAAGTGATAGACATATTGGATCGGCAGGACACGCTTGACTTTGCTCAGGCATCATTCGAAACTTCGCCACCCATGTGTCACGTTAACCGGCCCGCCGGGCGAGCTGCACGGAACAGTAAACAGCCCTCGCACCCGTCCGCGCAGCTGCCGCCAAACTCTTCGCCACGTGTCCCGCGCCGGCAAGCAAATGCAGTGAAATCGTGCCCGCGGTGTGCTACTAGACATTCGCATGAGAATTGCCCGTCACGCCAAGCTATTTGCTTTTTCTGTAATAAAAGAGGACATGTTCAAAGTGTTTGCCAGAAAAAGCTCAGAACGGACGCTCACAACCATTCCAGGCCCTTTGCTTTGCGCCGGAATTGGAATCGAACCCTGAATACTCAGGCTCGTGAACCTTCGCCAATGGAAATTCATGTAGTTCATTCCACTCCGCCCAGAGCCACTCTCTCTAACAGTGACTGTGTTTGTCCCACGAATAGTGTGCATCGACATCGCCGGAAGTCCCGTCACGCCAAGCTATTTGCTTTTTCTGTAATAAAAGAGGACATGTTCAAAGTGTTTGCCAGAAAAACCTCAGAACGGACGCTCACAACCATTCCAGGCCCTTTGCTTTGCGCCGGAATTGGAATCGAACCCTGAATACTCAGGCTCGTGAACCTTCGCCAATGGAAATTCATGTAGTTCATTCCACTCCGCCCAGAGCCACTCTCTCTAACAGTGACTGTGTTTGTCCCACGAATAGTGTGCACGACATCGCCGGAAGTCCCGTCAAGTCGCAAGTGATTCTGTACCAGTGTCAGTTCATGTTGCACGAGACAGTCGCTCTTGTTGTCAGCAGGAGAATAAACTTTTTGTAGACTTGGCCATTGATGGCATAGTGATACCATTCCAGCTCGCTACCGGAGCTGCAGTTTCACTGATCAATCAAGACACGTACACACAGCTGGGCACACCTCCGTTGCGTGCCGCAAATGTTAAGCTAACTACATATTCAGGTCACGGGCTCCCTGTGTTAGGACAGTGCAGCCTTCTTGCAACAATCAGGGGACAAACAAAACTTGTGTCATTGTACGTCCTTCGTTCTTCTTCTGCAGTGAACTTGTTTGGTTTAGATTTGTTTCAGTTGTTTAACTTGTCTATAGTCAATCAGGTCCTATCAGTGAACCAGACTGTGCCTTCAGACAGTGTTTCTCGTCTATGTGAAGAGTTTGCTGACATTTTTGCACTGGGCCTTGGTTGCGCTAATGACAATAAAGCACATTTGGAACTGAAAGTAAACGCACAACCGAAATTTTTCGGGGCGCGCAATGTCCCCCACGCATTGCGTGATGAGGTCGCAAGGACTTTACACGATTTGGAATCACAAGGTGTAATTGAACGTGTGCAGGCTTCTCTCTGGGCATCACCCTTAGTAATTTTGCAAAAGCCTTCCGGAAAATTGAGACTTTGTGTGGACTTCAAGGCAACAGCGAATCCACAACTAGTGATTGCAACTTTTCCTTTACCCCGCCCGGAAGATCTTTCTGCAAACTGTGCCCTGGTACATATTTTTCAAAGTTGGACCTAGCAGATGCGTAGTTGCAAATTCCGGTGGACGAAGAATCCCAGCGCGTTTTAGTGGTTAACACGCATCTTTGTTTGTACCGATTCAAACGACTGCCATTCCGGTGTGCATCCGCCCCTGCAGTGTTTCAGCAATATCTACAAACTGTTTGTGCGTCGGTCCCTACTGCAGCCAACTATCTGGACGATATTGTGATCTCCGGAAAGACGAAAGAAGAACATTTAGCCAATCTCAGAACATTATTTCAGGTCTTGCGACAAAATGGTCTTCGCTTGCGGAAGGACAAATGTGTGTTTTTTGCTCGCGACTTACCCTATCTGGGCCATGTACTCAATGCCCAAGGCATACATCCCAGTCCCGAGCACCTCCGTGCCATACAAGACTTGCCTTCGCCGCAGAATTTGAAGCAGCTACAGAGTGTGCTGGGAAAAATCAATTATTACCATAAATATGTGCGCCACGCCTCTTCCATTTCAGCTCCGCTTCATCGCTTACGCCGTAAAGGTGTTCCGTTCGTCTGGACGACGGAATGCGAACGCGCCTTTCGCCAGTTGAAATCGGCGTTGCTTTCCAATACTTGCCATTCGATCCCCAGAAACCCCTTTTGTTGATGGTAGATGCATCGGATTTCGGGATCGGTGTTGTGCTTGCGCACAAAGATGGATCGCACGATCGCCCTATTGCCTTTGCGTCCAAATTGCTCTCGTCTGCGCAACGAAATTATTCACAGATCGAGAAAGAAGCTTTGGCTCTCGTATTTGGTGTTACTAAGTTTCATGATTTCTTGTATGGTCATCACTTTACCATCATCACAGGCCACAAACCTTTGACATCGCTTTTTCATCCGAACAAGCCTGTACCTCCACGTACAGAGCAGAAATTCATTCGCTGGTCGATATTCCTCTCGCAGTACCGCTACAATATCTTGTATCGGTCCACTGCTAATCACGGAAACGCCGATGCGTTGTCCCGTTTGCCTGTTGCTGAGGATAGAGCATTCGATTCCTCCGAACTTGCTTGCATGTTCATTGATGCGGAAACCGATGACGTGGTCGAATCGTTTCCCATTGATTTTCGTCGTGTAGCTACAGCCACGGCTGCTGACCCTGTCCTTGCTACCGTTCTGCGTTTGTTTGCTACGCAATGGCCCTTGTCAAAGTCACGGATCGAGGATCCGTTGGTTCGCCGATTTTTTGCTCACAAGGAGAGACTTTTTGTTCGACGTGGTGTTTTGCTGTTGCGTTCTGTTAATGATCGGTCCAGGGTCGTGGTCCCACGTTCGTTACAGTCCTCTGTCTTACGACTTCTCCACCAAGGACATTGGGGTATAGTGCGAACGAAACAACTCGCTCTTCAGCACTGTACTTGGTTCGGAATCGATGCTGCGATTACGCATATGTGCTCTTCTTGCATGGCGTGTGCCGAACAACAATCCGCACCACCGCGGAAATTCTTTGCATGGCCAAAAGCCACTTCCCCTTGGCAACGCTTACACATCGATTTTGCTGGACCATTCTGGAATGCTCGATGGTTGGTTGTGGCAGATTCATTCAGTAATTTTCCTTTTGTTGTCCGGATGTCTTCCACGACGTCATCTGCCACCATCCAAGAGTTATCCGCTATCTTTTGCATTGAAGGTCTTCCACAGACTATTGTTTCCGACAATGGCCCACAATTCATGTCCGCAGAATTTCAGTTATTCTGAAAGGCCAATGGTATTCAACATCTGCCGTCCGCGCCGTTTTCGCCGCAGTCAAACGGTGCCGCTGAACTATTGGTCAGAACTTACAAGTCCCAAATGTTGAAGTTGAAAGAGTCGCATTCTCGGGAGGACGCGTTGTTGCTCTTTTTGTCCTCGTATCGCTCTCAGCCCCGAGATGGTCGCTCGCCGACTGAGTTGCTTCACGGTCGCCCTCATCGACCCTTTAGGTCTTTGCTACATCCGCCGCATCAGGTTCCTGTGCAGCGGCAGACACCTGCTTTTGCCCCAGGCGACGTTATATACTATCGCAACTATCGAGGTTCACTGCGTTGGCTCGCAGGGCGCATTCTTCACTGCCTCGGCCGCGCTATGTATCTGGTTTTGGGGTGCCTCTGGTGAGGTGCGTCGGCATCTCAATCAGCTGCGCCTCTGTCGTCGCACGGGTTCTGCCGCTCCCCGTCTGCTTTCAGCGACGGTGCCGTCCGGTCAGCGCCCTGGGGACCCATCTACTGCACGCCTCATTCCCAGGTGCTACCGACGCTGCCTTCCATTTTGCCCCAAGGCGACGCGCCGCCGCCTGTTCTCCCGCCGGCGACGCCCGCAGTGGACGCGTCGCTGCAACCGCCGGGCGCCTCCCTGGGTGGCTTCCCGGAACCAGCTGTCCTCCGACATGGAACTCTTGCCCGCTCCGGACCACATGGCTGTCTTGCCAAGCCACAACAGGAAGTATATGTGACGCTGAGCATGACGAGGTATATATTTTCTTTGACAGACACGGTTTTCAAAATGCGATTCTTTATTTTCCATGGCCTCTGTCGGGATATCAAATACTAAAACGCATAACAATTCAGTAGCACAACTATTTTGTAGTCATGACAGCAAAAAGCGTTATTTTTACGAAAAAAGTTCGACATGAAATTCGAATTTACATAATATGAAATCTTATAGGATATACACATCCCTCTAACTGCAAATCATGAAGAAACTAACACAGTTAAGTAAAGTCATATTTCTAACAATGCTTGTAATGTGCAAGAAGACACTGCGACCGCGGGGTGCCGCCCCATCGCCGTGTCATCCTCCGCCACATGGCGGCATTCGGATGCGATATGGGGGTGCATCTTGTCCTCTGCAGACGTTGGCGTGATGCTACTCAAGTAGCTTCTGATTTGCCATCACGAGGCTTAGTGCGGCTCGTTTCGGTTCTCCCACAAAGGAAAAGACCTGACAGTGCCGGGAATCCAACTAGTGTCCTGACCCGGGAGCTACAGAGGCGGACATCATAACTTACAAGGGGCTGTCAAATGAAAAGGAGACAGAGACTGAAAAGAAAGTAAACTGGTTACTGTGTTAAAAGTAATAGCTGTAAATATTCAGGGGTAACACTACTGCGACGGCCTTAAAGAGCGTTTCCTTGACAATTTTTTTATTTTTATTGTTATTTATTTTGTTTTTGCCAGAAGGAAAGATGATAGAGGTAAAATACTTCTGGTAGATAATTAACATTAGTTTCAATACATTACATAAAATTATTGTCAGAAAATATTACAGAAAGGTGGCACTATAGAAGTTCCCTCAGGCATTTTGAATTTGAGGAGACCTGTGGCTCACTGTGTAGCTGGTGTCAATTTCAATCTGTAATAAAGAAATATATATCGATTCGACTTGGGTGTAGCTAGTGAACGATGTAGGTGATTTTCGAAATACTTATGCTTGTGTGATTGGCGAGTGTCTGAATAAAGTTGTTCACTTTTCACCAAAAAAGGACTCTCATTTGTTAAAAAATCGAAAATCCCCTTGGTTCACTTTTAAATAGCATTTCAAAGTTGTGATTCAAGTTTCAAACAAAAAGATTGAATATTGTTGGAGTTATGCTGCATGCCGTTTGGAAAAATCAAATTCCAGCAAAAAGGCCTTTGAGGTTTTGAAATGTTACAGATGTGAATAAATAAGAAGATTCAGCTTTTGGAAAACTATTACCTTTAATCTGCTTCTCCAGGACTGTCATGTCACACCATTACAATTGCGATCGAAATCATTTCCACTAGTTAACCAGAGAACGCTTGAAATATCGATCGTAGCAATTACATGAACGATAAAATCTTTACCATTCTGTTCAGCCCTACTCCAAGCTGGCAGACTGCTGGGACGATTCAATTATTTCAAATGCTTTCCAGGTAAACTTATTAGTTAATATAACAACTGCTGAGCAGTCTGTACAAGCAATAACTATTGAGAAGCGAAACCCTCGAGGTCTTCGTTCTTGCAACATGATGTCTGCATTGCACGTTTTACTCTTTACATGTCGAGAAATAACAGAGAAAACTGCAAGAAAATTATAATCCCACCTCTCAATCCGTAATTTACAACAAAATCCTGATCAATGTCTTCCAGTTTCTTAACAGAGGCACTGACTCATTTCGAACTGTTCTCACAGGGAACGCCTTGACTGCGAAGTTGCCAAACGCCAGCCGGTCGCTGGTGGCCGAGCGGTTCTAGGCACGTCAGTCTGGAACCGCGCGTCCACTACGGTCGCAGATTCAAATCCTGCCTCGGGCATGGATGTGTGTGATGTCCTTATGTTAGTTAGGTTTAAGTAGTTCTAAGTTCTAAGGGACTGATGACCTTAGATGTTAAGTCCCATAGTGCTCAGAGCCATTTGAACCACTTTTTTTTTATTTTTATTTTTTTTGCTAAACGCTAACAATGTTTACGGCATTCGAAGCCCACGTATCGTCTACCATTAAAACGTAATATTGGCAACAGGATGCAGAACTGGAGGGATGCAGTGGTGGGCACATCGTGAGGCTATGCAGCGTAATTGAACTACCTAGTCGTCGAGTAACTCACAGCAGTGTTACACTGCTAGTGCTAATGGTAATACCACAAAACAGAGCAATGTCGACAACAGACTTGCATTGTATCTACAACAATATTTGCCCAAGTTGACATTTTGTGAGAAAGGAACCCAAAGAACTTCACAGACTGACAAAGAAGTGAAAGATGAAATACTAGCGTTTCTGCAAGATGAGAATGTGGAATGCGTGGTTTCGTATACGCTCGACTGTGTGGACAATGATCATCAAGACTACAGTGGTAACAATACGAACTTAACAAATAAAAGTGATACTGAAACAGGTAGTCGAGCCATGTAGTTCGTCGTCATTGTCGAACAAGGAGTCACAAATCCAGTCTGTAGTGAAAGGTAGTAAAGGGCAACCGCAGTCCACGGAGCGGATACTAATCATAATTGCTTACGTAAATCCGCAGCATAACAAAAAAATTATGAAAAGATTTCGAATAAGTCCGCAGCAATATGACGGCGTGGAGCATAAGAAAAACTGTGGATATCCGAGAGAGGACAAGGCGCACTTGTTACAAAAACTGGTGGTTTCGCGTTTCAAAGACGCCCGATACAATTTAGAGGATCTACATGACAGTGAACTACTACGTTATGCACATCAAATTGATCGCGATGGACATTTCAAGCTAAGCAGTCAAGGGCTGTATAACTTCAAACAGTGCTGCAGCACTAGAGGTAGTAAGATAATGAAATTTAAAACAAAGTGTCAGTGCACAGCGAACTGCGAAATCTGCCCGAAAATTTCTTGATTAGATCAACAAATTTATCCCATCGTTCAGAAACGGACTTGTTTTCAACTCCAGTCAGTCGGGGTTTGAAGAAGAAATGCATATGAAATGAACCATGTAAATGAGAGGTACCAAGGGAGTTGTATCAAGATTAACTAACACCAATACCTTAAAGCATTTGTCTACAATTATGCCCACTATTAATCTTGATGGAGAATTGGCTTTAAAGGTTATTTATTGTGCTGCAAGTAGTTGGAGGTGGTATGGCCACTATGACTCTCTCTCGTGTGTCTAATCTTGCAAGGACAGTAGGGAATGTTTACATCCCAGCAATCAAGAATGGGAAAAGGGGCTTAAGAGAACTACAACTATGGTATGAGTACTGCTCTTGGCCAACAGCTGATCATAATAACTTGCTTTTGCTTGATTTCTGCTTTGCGTGTAAAAATCATAGTCATTTAGAGCAAGTTATTTCTTGTGAAAAGTGTGTGACCTTGTTGTCCACACCACCTGGAACAACTGGAAAAATTCACCCTCTGGATGTTTATTTTTGCACTATTTGCAGCTGTGCAGGAAAGGGTAGTCAGTGTCAGGATAAGCTCTACGACAGACTGTTTCTCATTCGGTTGCATGCCATCACATTCCATCAGTTCTCAACACCCTGTTACGCCAGTATGATTCCGTACGCTTTCTTCAAGAGAGGGTACCTAGCTGAAGGTCCTGCACTGTTGGTAACTGCCTCCTGAGTTCGCCTTCGACTTTGTGGGTGCAACAATTTGCAGTCACTAGCCACTTTTCATTCGGTGTTCATGGTGCAAGTTAATGGTTTGTTTTGGACATTTCTTGAACACCGATGATGAGAATTTTGTGAGGTGTAATAAATACATCACACAGAGGCTGTTCTTTATGCCTCATGGACAGCTACTCTTTGGACGCTTTCACGATATACTGCTCCAACGCCGCTTTGGATACGATGTTTTTGTACCTTACCATTCCTTCTCACCTGAAAAATAAAACTGTACACCACGGGACCACAAATAAACTATCTAAAGACAATAATGCACACAAAAATCAAGATTCGAAGCGAAAGAATTATCTTTTACGATCTCTTACTGAGGATTTCTGACGCCCAGTTAAGGTATTGGTGATTTTAAATGCTTCTAACCATAACCATACACTATAGGGGGTATAGAGTTGGGGAAAATGGTCGCTTCGGGTCATGCAAGGTGCTAGAGGAGAAGCTCAAAATTCTATAGAACATTTTTTTTAGGAATTAAAGTTTCTATCTCGTATTTTAGAAGATTCAAAGCATTATTTTTTCCACGGTGGTGTTGCGCCTTTATACACATATCCCTGTGTGAGGCAAGACGGTCAGCGTGGCGCTGGAAAAATATTGACAGTTGTATACGAAAACGTAATTATACCCAGGCATCACATCTTCGCCAGAAGCAAATCGAGGGCCGTGAATGCATTTCTCCAGAACGCCAAAATTATGGAAGTCACATGGGGAGAGATCGGGACTGTGTGGGGATGTGTAGGGGCTTCCCAGCAGAATTTCTGCACCACTGTCGAAAAAATCTTGGCAACATGTGGACGGGCATCATCCCACAACAGATTGATGCAGTCTGTCTTGAGCATTTCGAGTTCATGGCGCGCTTCTTCTTCTGCCGAGTGTCCTCGCATTTTTGCGCGTTAATTGTGATGTCTTGTTCCAGAAAGTCAATGTAGAGAGGGCCCTAGCAGTCAAAGATGGCGTACCTACTGTTTCCACTGTAACCTCCCCACCGTAATTTCAAAGAAAATGGCAATATTATTTAGGAATGCTAATGGACACTGTGCTAAGCGTAACCTGCCCACAATGAAATGTACTGACAATGGCAACAAAAATGTGAAATTCGCAATCTGACTCAAATATAAGTTTTTCATAAAAAAATTAAAGTCCATTCAGTGATAAGAAAATTCAATTAAACCGAAATATCGGTCTTTGGCCCTGTGCAAAACAATCAGAATTAAAGTCTTACCTCAGATTAAATGGATGTCACATTTCTGCTCTTGTTGTTGCGCACCGCTTGGAGGAACTGCATTGCAAATAATAATATTCTCTTTTTTTGTGATTTTAGTGAAATTTTTCTTCAAAAGAAGTGGAATGAAATGGGAAGTGCAACGAAATCTTTAGTTCAATAAAAAATTAAATTTTTGAAAAAATGCTTTTGAAATAAAAATTATTATTGGGGGACTTGTTGGAGAATAATTACAATAAATAAAATTTTTCATTATCTAATGATTATATTAATTAACAGTATACCTTATTCACCATCTTGACCAGTGTTGCCGACCGCCTACATCACACAACCGCACTGGGCTGCTACTACTGACCGACCGCTCTGCATGACGACTATTAGCGTACTGCACGCGACGACTACTGACAGAGTACTGCTCTCAACTAGACAGAGCTACAGACTCGCAACGACTGACTGACCGACTCGCAACGACTCGCGCGGTCAAGCGCATACTCTCTGGTCACAGATGCTACAATGCCTCGCCATCGCTGCTATGTTACATACGTGTTTCATAACCCTCCACTGGGGGGGCAAAAATTTGGCAGCGATGGTGAGTCATTTGGACTTGCCAATCGCGGCAAAATTTTTAATTAACTAATAAACTTCTACAATTTACAGAATAATTAGATGTATTACATAAAGTAAATGTTGTGCACACGCACTAAGTACAAGATATATCAGACAAAGACAAAATGTGAGTACAAAACATAGTAACAAATCAGAAAAATGTATATACAAATTATTTGACAGATAACAAAGTGCACAGGCACTGAAAAAATTCTTTAGCATATTCAGAACAAATAAACAGACTGGCAAAAAATATTATGTTGACAAGTGAGATGAGTGCACATGCACTGCAGTTGAGAACATATCAGTAATTGATGAAATGTATGTACAATTAGTAACAAATGGCATAAGTGCATTCGCATTAAAGTATTGAATATACAGAAAAGTAGAAAACATATTGAAAAATGAGATAAGTGTACAGGCACTGAAGTTCAGTGGAAAACATATTAACACCTAACAGAAGTGCACATGCACTGTAGTTCAGAACATATCATAAAAATAAAAATGTATATACAATATAAAAGACAAGAGTGTACATATACTGTACTTCAGAACAAATCAAAAAAATGTCTTTAGCATTTTCGCAATAAATAAACATAATGACAAAACATCATGTCCAAAGTGCACACGCACTGAAAAAATGTCTTTAGCATTTTCACAACAAATAAACATAATGGCAAAACATCATGTCGACCAGTGACATAAGTGTACTCGCACTGAAGTTCAGCGAATCGAAAAAAATGTATAACCTACGAACAGAAATGATTTTCATTATGTGACAAGAATCAGGATAGGAAAGGGAAGGATTGCATCATGGTTGTAGCACTTTAGATTGCACACAGAAGTACAACACCAAGTGACACAATTTGAAGCTCTTTTCCCATCAGAATTTATCAGTGTAGCCAAGACACTGAACTGTCGTAGTAATGTTTCATGTTTTCATTTTGGCAGTACATTAGGTACACCAAACAGTGGGACCATAATAATGTCTTCATCGCTCATGGTGGTGGACAGCATGTCGTGTCAACACCACACTCTTACAAGGCACACCAATGTAGAATTAGTGCAAAACCAAATATAGTGCTCCATGATCACTAGGATAAACAGGACAAATGGACATTGCAATAATTCAGGGTAGTCAGCTTATGAGGTGAAGGACATCAAGTCACATAATATTGACAATTAGAGACTTAATTAGTTTGTGGCATTCATAGCCCAGTTATTGAACATTTCTGTACCAAGTATGTAGTATTACAGAAAAATGTTCATTAATTGTTTTACATAGAATCAGTAGCCTTCTTTTCCTGGTTACAAAGCATTAAGAAATAATCGCATTCTTTTCAGTTACAGAGTGTAATTAAGAATCATTAACCTTCTCCTAATTACAGTTAATTAATCATTTGTCATTCCAATAATAATCATTAACCTTTTCCTAATTACAGTTAATTAATCATTTGTCGTTAATTAATCATTTGTCTAATTACAGTTAATTAATCATTTGTCGTTAATTAATCATTTGTCATTCCAATAGTAAGAATTATTAGTCTTCTTCTAATTACAAAGCATTATTAAACAGAACCATAGTTAATTAATTATGTGTCATTCCAATCTATTAAGAATCACTAGCTGGCATCATGGGTAATCGTATTACAATAAACAGTGGCGGTCCTTGGCCAGTTACAAAGTATATTTAGTATGACAGAATAATGTTCATCAGAAGTCTTAGTTGAAAAGGAGAGTCAATTATTGGCCTAGTATTAACATAATACATTGAGTGATACAAATTATTGGCACTCATTGGCCATTAACCAAAATATGAAAACTCAACATGGGAAAAAAAAGGGCTAATTAATGGCATAATTAATAACAATTCTTCAAGTGACATTAATTATTGGCACTCAGTGGCCAGCAAGTATTGAATAGAATCATCATTCAGTATTATTCAGATTATTACGAAGTCATTATTAAAAATCAGTTAATTACAGTCATAGCATTAATAATCACAGGCATTATAAGTAGTCTCATTACAATAAACAGTGTTTCTCCTTCAGTAGTATTCAGATCATTACAAAGTCATTATTAAAATCAGTTAATTAGTCATAGCATTAGTAATCATAGGCATTATAAGCAGTCTCATTACAATAAACAGTGGCAGTTATTAACTAGTGACAAAGCATTATTTTAAATATATACTTTTTTTTTGTCTCATTAAGAAGTCATTACTCAAGTGACATACTATTCAGAGCTAATCAGTATTATTCAGAATTTTCTCAAACTGGTATCACTATTTGGGACTGGTAATACATTTTTTTTTTTGTTAGCAATGCATTGCGTTGAGATCGATAATTAATTGCTGAGGCATAACACTATTTGCTTTTGACCTATTGCTGCAAATGAGGATAGGTAACGTCATTCGTCATGAGTCAGCTGTAGCAAGGTTATGCAACAAGGCAGTATATGTGATCACATTCATAAATGATAAACACAAATGGGTAAAAAATAAAAAATGCAAGTACTAGAACAGGTATAATAAGTAACAGGTTTAGCAAGTATCATGAAAAGCTTCTCTTGAAAAAATACAAAATGGATTATTGACCTGAAAGAAGAAACGCATTAGCATGCTGAAAAGTAGTGAACCTCGAATTAACAGGTAGTGAAATGTGTATAAAAATGTGTTCCATAGCTGTCCTTTCCAAAACTTTCTGTCATCCTACTATGCAATGTAACACCTGCTGTCTAAACAAACTGCAACAAATACTTAAATAACTACGTAGCATAAATACATAACTTCAACATTATCCTCATCTGTAAAGAAAAAACTTCATTATCAATACCCTCATAACTTCATTATCATCATCACCTGTAAAGAAAAACTTCATTATTCATAATACCATTTCCTTCGTCATTATTCATCAGTATTCATTATCATCTGCAAAAAATCACTTCATTACTCATTACACAACTATTCCTTATCTCTAGCATATTTCATCACTAAAACTAAGATGTGTAGTTCAGTCTGACAGCCTGCATCAATCACCTTGTATTCTGAAAGAAAAAATTAGTTAAGACTGCTATTCTACGATGAGTATAGTATATTCTTGTTAATGCCTGCCAATCCTGATCCATTTACTCTTCCTCATAAAGTTATTGCATCTTCTTTCGTTTATTCCGTAGGTGAAATTCCCGTCTCTGTTGAATTTATTTCTTACATGCATCATTTCTTTCTGAAATTCATGAACAAAGATTAATGTCTTGCATTTAAATCCTATACCCACTAAATAATGACTGGTTTATGGTGACATAATTAACCATACAGCATAACATGACAGAAAACGTAATATGTCAAAGAAATTGACAGTGTTCAAAGCTAAAAATGTACAGAGAATATCACAATGCAGCAGCAAAAAATGTAAAACAGTCACGATGTTGAGATGTCATAAGGCAAAAAAAATGTCAAAGTCAACTGGTGTGTGTTATATCTTAACTATTTCACAGTGCATACAAACGAAACTGGAATACAATCATACATTAAAAGACAAAATGTGACGTTCGTTGTGTTCAGCTTGTATAGAGTGTAGTTAATCAAGGCGAGAATTAAAGACTTTAATAAAAAAAATGTAATGAAATTAACATGTCATTAGCTAACATTGCATAATTAGTCATAAAATACGTAAGTTCGTCTGGAAAAGTATGCACGGTCTGATGTGTAACGACAAGAAAAGCGACCTGCTAACCTTACCTTGCCGGGCACTTGCCAAGAAAAAATACGATAATCATCAGTAATTGGTCAGGTGAAATAATTGCATTAGTAAATGGCATCATAGTGTGTTGAATCATACAGTGGTTTCACTCAATAAACGGTTTAATATTTGAGATATGGTGATTGCCTTTCGATTTTCTAGTTCTCAAAGTTTCGACATGTACAACATTGGGGTGAGGAATGCTGCGAATCCGATATGGACCTGCGTATAGAAGTTCAAATTTACTGCACTTACCTTTTAATTTGCTGGATAAATAGTGCGTACGTATTAATATCTCCTGTCCAACGTGAAAGTCGCGGCGTGTACAAACCTGTTTTTGCTGTCTTCTCCGGCGCTCTGCGGCACGTTTAATGTTGTTCAGCGCAATGTCAATTATTTCGTGGTGTCGTAATCGACGAGATGTAGGAAATGTTATTAATTCTTTAATTTTGTTAGGTGGTTCAGCATTTTTCAGTATAACAGACGGAGATAGCATAGTGGATTCATTTGGAATGGAATTAATTACATCTTGGAATGAGAATATGTGTGTGTCCCAATCAATATGTCTTTTGTGGCAGTATATTCGGCACAGTTTACCAATTTCTTTCATTAATCGTTCACAGGGGTTCGAAGAAGCGTGGTACTTGGATATATAGATCGGAGAAATGTTTCTAGCTCGTAACATGCGTGTCCATACGCTACTACGAAATTGAGATCCATTGTCAGAAATTACTTTCATCACATGCCCTACATGAAATAAAAAATGTTTTACAAATGCTTTCGAAACAGTTTTAGCAGTAGCTCTGCGTAATGGAGTGAACGTAACAAATTTTGAAGTGAGCTCAACAGCGACAAAAATGTAGCAAAAACCTCTGTTAGTTCTCGGAATCGGACCAAAAATGTCTACTGCGGCCATATGTCTTAATTTAACAGGTATAATGGGATATATTGAAGGAATATGTGAAGTGGTGTCTGATTTAGCTTTCTGGCAAATTTTACAAGACGCTAAAACTCGTCGTATACGTTTCTCCATGTTAGAAAAATAACAGTTCTGTCTCAGTATAAGAAAACATTTTCGTGCTCCGTAATGTGCGTAACTTAAATGAGTGTACCAAATTAATTTGTTAACCAGTTCGTCAGGAATGCATAATAACCAAATGTTGCTGTCAGGACGAGAGCGGCGAAACAGAATGTCATTGCGTACAGTGTAGTGGTTTCTAATCGTAACATTATTCCTATCTTGCCATAGGTGTTTAATTTCTTTCCACACATTGTCTTTATTTTGCTCCTGTGCTATGTCCTGTAATGACGATGAAATAAAATTTTCAAATGCTACTTGCTGAATGTACATGACACTGAAATTTGTTTTGCAGAAGTTGGTTGCTACGTCTTGCTGATTGTTGCCGAGATAACGCGATAGCGCGTCTGCTACAACATTTTGAGAGCCGGGAATGTGAACAATCGTAAAATTAAATTCTTGTAAATATAGTTTCCATCTACTTAACCTGTCGTGAGTAAATTTAGCTGAAAGCAAAAATTGTATCGCTCTATGGTCTGTGTAAACGGTAGTATGTCTGCCATAAAGAAAGTGTCTAAACCTCGTGAAAGCCCATACAACACATAATGTTTCCAGTTCTGTAACGGAATAATTTCGTTCAGCGGGTGACAGAATGCGGCTTGCAAATGCGATGTTTTTAATAACTGTTGAACCATCTTCTTCAATTTCCTGGAAAATATGTACGCCTAAAGCGGTGTTAGAACTGTCGGTGGCAATGGAAAAATTTCTAGTAAGATCGGGGTGCGACAAAAGTGGAGCATTCAACAAAGCATGTTTCAGGTTCACAAATTCAGAATGTGCTTGCTTATCCCAAGACCAAATACTGTTTTTACCTGTTAATTGGCATAGTCTAGGCGTGTCTAAAGCGGAGTGATGAATAAATCTACGAAAAAAGTTAATTAAGCCCAAAAAACTGCGTAATTGTTTCTTCGTCGTAGGAACGGTAATGTCACGTAGAGCTTGAAGTTTTTCCGGATCAGGTGCAATGCCTTCTGCTGAAATTACGTGTCCAAGAAATTTTATAGAAGTTTTGCCAAAGTGCGATTTACTGAGATTAACTGTAAGTCCTTGTGCATGAAAAGTTTGCAACAGTTGTTCAAGAATCAGATTGTGTTCAGACCAGTTAGCTTCTGCGATAAGAATATCGTCTACGTACGTCGTAATTCTGTCCTTAAGTTCTGTCGGAAGTATGGTATTCAAACCGCGAATAAAAGCTGCAGAAGAAATAGTTAAGCCGAACGGTAATTTGCAAAATTGATAACAGTCGCCGAAACAGAGAAAAGCTGTATATTTTCTGCAATTTGGATGAAGTTGAATTTGCCAAAATCCCGATTTCAAATCTAATGTAGAATAAATAGCTGTACCATGAAATTTCTGTAGAAGTTCCTCTAATGTCTGTGGTCGATCTGTTTCATTAATAATAATGTCATTAATGTGACGTGAATCAAGTACAAGGCGAAGTGAGCCATCTTTTTTCTTAACAATATGTAGCGGGTTTATGTACGGACTAACTGCTGGTTCAATAATTCCTTGATCGAGCATATCCTGCAATTCTTTTTTAACTTGTTCTCTGTGAATATACGGAATGGGATAATGCTTTGCTTTAAATGTGTCGTGCGGTTTGACTTGAAATTCATACATAAAGCCGGACATAGTACCAGGAATGTTGTCAAAAACTGGAGCTTGCTGTAAAAGAATTTTATGTAATTGCGTTCGTTCGTCGTCTGTAGTTGCACTGCTTTGTCTAACTTTATCGGAAATCATTTGTATTACGTCGTAGTCCACTTCGTCTGGAGTATTATAGTTGTGTACGTACGTATCCGTGAACAATGTGGGATTACAGTCTATGTCACGTGTTGCGGAAATGACCTCTGTGCGGTTAATTGTTTGTTCTTCCGCAGATAAAGAGTGCTGAAATTCTAAAGCCAATTGTACATTTTCATCCTTTAACATTAAATAAGAATTTTGAAAATCGATAACTGCATCGTGTTGTACCAGAAAATTTGTACCTAAAATAACGTCTGTTGTCAATAAAGGAACAATCCAAAAATTAGAGTGAAAAGTGTGACCTGCGATACAAAATGATAAATGCGTCTGTAATTTAACGTCTACTCCTTTACTCGGTACTGCTCCTTTCACTTTTGTTTTGCCTAAAGGTAATGTCGGATAGGTATTCTCTTTGTTGCACTCGTTGAAAGTCTCCTCATTTATTACTGATATTGGTGATCCGGAATCAATTACTGCTGAGAATTTCGATGAACCAATTTTAATTTCGATAACAGGATGTGAAATGGTTTTCTGAATAACTGGTATTTCCTGTAAAAGAGTGTCTCTGATGTCGTCAAAAGTAATTACATTTTCGTGAACAACATTTTGCGTGTCTAAAGTAGTGTTTGTATTATTGGAAGATGCGATCTGTGCATTATCTAGTCAGATTCTATCTGACGTGTTATTATTATTAGGAGGATTCTGTGGCATTTCGACTATTTGAACTGTCCTATTACTTCTTCCAGACGTGTTACGCTCTGGATGGTACCTACCGTCGGGTTCATTCATGAGAATATGTTCTTGCGTACGATTTTGCTGTTGGTGAGACCGACTGTTATTATATGTACGCTGGTAATTGTGCTCATCGTTCTTACGTCTGTCGTAATAGTCATTCCTATACGGTGCATTACGATAGGAATTGAAATACTGTCTTCTTTGTACGTAGTTGTTTCCTTGCTGACGTACGTTATTATTTCTTGTATCAGGGACTATACGTGCACGCGGCGAAACATTGAAGCCTGGTTGACCTTGTGCATTCAATTGTTGGTTAGGTATGCTAACCGGCTGGTTTTGATGTTGTTGTTGTGAAACACCTCTATTGTTACTAAAGTGTTGTTCCTGTTGCTGAAAATTTTGACGGTATTGATAATTAGAACTTTGCCTGTTATTAAAGTTTTGGTAGTTGTCGTTCCTAAAGCGTCTGTTATCTTTCCGATTGAAATTACGTCCCTGATCATAATTGCAGTACTGTTGTTGACCTTGGTTGTTACTCGAAAAGTTTTTGTTTGCAAAAGAATAATCGGATTGCTGTACTTCCAAGAGCTGTAAAAGATCTCTGAATGCTGAAATGTTTTCTTTTTGCTGGCCTGTTAGAAGTGACACTCGTAATGACCGTGGTAATTTGGAAATGCATAATTGTATAAGTGCGGATTCACTGTACGGCTCACTCAGGTATTGGTTTTGTTGTACCATGTGCTCAAAAAATTGCGTCACACTCGGAAAATTTGAGTTCTCGTAATTTGGCAAACTAATCAACTGATCTTTAATTCCGCGCTGTGTCGTCTTCGACCAGTACGCTGACAGAAAAACATTCTGAAATTCCTCTACCGAGTAACACTGTCTCGCGATCGGTCTCATACGAGTTGCCGGTTCGCCTTCCAAAAAGCTGCAAATAAATTCAAGTTTGTGTGTTACAGGCCAAGTCGGTGGAAGAGCAAAGCTAAATTGTTGAATCCAATCCAATGGGTGAATCTGCGTTCTATCGTTTTTGAAAACCTTAAACTTTCTCACTGACAGAAAATGTTTGTAGTCGAAATTATCATCTCTGTGTGATGGAACAGGTTCAGGATCGTAAGAGAATCTATTGAACTGTGGTTGATCGGAATCTAAGCCCCGTACTCCCTGTAGATTACCCAAATTATACGCACTGCGTGAGTCTGACTCATGTTCAAAAAGTGGCGTCTGTTGTGGCATGTTATTAACTGAAATGTTTTTCATCTCTGTTACTTCTTGTTGTAAATTTGATAACTTCCTACGTAACGTGTTGTTAGATGAATCGATCTCATTAATTGTCTGCTGTAAATTTTGAAATTCAGGTGTTTGGATAAAAGAAACCGGTGCAGTATCGTCTGATTTATTGTCATTAGTATTTTCGATAACATCAATACGACTGGCCAATTCATCACATTTTTCAGTCAGTATTTTAACCTGATCATCGGTTTTAGAATCAGACGCATTAATCTGTTTTTGCAACTTACGCGTAGTTTCGCTCAGTTTTTTAACATCAGCTTTGATGACATCGCAATCCTGTGTTAGATCTAATTGTTCGAATCTGTCTGTCACTGTTTGAATATTTACTGTGTGTGTATCTGTTTTTGATTTAAGATCAGAAATTTCATCCCGTAATTCCGCGTTCAACTGTTCTATGGTATTAATTTTGTCGGACACTGTAGTAATATTATTGTCTACATACGTCTTCGCTTTCGCGAACATTTTACGTTTGTCCTCTTGTCTTTGTGCAGTGATTGTTTCCATGACTTGTCGTTTTACTTTGTTTTGATCTTGAATAAATCTGCGGAAACGCGTATCACTGTTCTGTATGTGCTGATTAAAGCGCTCGTTCATCTGAGTGTTCTGTTGTTCGAATTTCGCGTCTATCTTTGCGTTCATTGTGCGCGAAAGTTCTACTGTCATTGCTTTAAACTCATCCCGTAATTGTGTAGCTTTTTCAGAGCATTGTTTAGCGACTCCGCTAATTTCGTCTCTGAGTGTTTCTGTTGCGGCTGTCTGCATTTACCTTAATTCTTGCGCAACAGACTTAATTTCTTCGCTATTTTTATGTGAACAAGCCTCAATTTCCACGCGCAACTGTTCCTTAGTGTCATGGCACCGCGCGGCAACGGCTCTAATTTGTTCACTAAGCTGTCTGGAATTGTCGTCTAATTTTTCATTCTGTTGTCTGACCTGTTCACTAAGTTGTTTGAGATTTTCGTCATTATTGTCAAGTTTCTCATTAATTTTATTAAATTTTTTATCCTGTTCACTAAATTGTTGTTTGAAATCTTTACTACTGTTGTCTTGTTTTTCAAGAATTTGCAGCAACAATGCCTTAAGTGGATCCGACACAAAATTAGCATTTCTATTCTCTGTGGTGTTTAATGGTGGATCTGGAATTGTCTTGTTTTGCGTGACCATTTGGTCATTCTGTAATTTACAGAAAGGTTTATCAGTCGGATGTACACTGTCAGACATTATTTCGGAATTAAATAGATCCATCGTACTTTGAGTATCCTGTTCATTTTCATTAGACAAATTTGTCTGTACTTTACTTGAGTTTCCCGAATCGGGTGTGTTAAGCTGGGCAGCGCTCATTACAATAGAGCGTCCCGCGTCATCAATTGTCGTCAAATTAACAGAAGAGACAATTGAGTTCGTTTGTTCATCATTAAGGTAAAAGTCATCATTAGTGGTTGGAATGCACTGATTGTTAGTGAACGCAGGATTGTCATCATTACACTGCATGTCACATGTCCTATCGGTAAAGTTGTTTGAGCCGGTAATTTCGCTCGTAATACCTCGCGATACACTATTCACAGTCTTTCGCGGCATTTTTACAATAGTCACAAATATTCACAATACAATAAGCACAAATGCAAAAAGGCAACAAACAAATACAACAGAGCAACGAATTGCCGTTGACCTGTAGAAAGTAAGTCACAAGTTAATAAAAGCGTTGCGCCAAATCCTAATTATATCTAAGCAATAAGAGCAGATATCTGACTGTTGTTCAAAAGATTCTCAACGAAATTCGATCCTGGACTGGGTGTCGCCAAGTGTAACCTCCCCACCGTAATTTCAAAGCAAATGGCAATATTATTTAGGAATGCTACTGGACACTGTGCTAAGCGTAACCTGCCCACAATGAAATGTACTGACAATGGCAACAAAAATGTGAAATTCGCAATCTGACTCAAATATAAGTTTTTCATAAAAAAATTAAAGTCCATTCAGTGATAAGAAAATTCAATTAAACCGAAATATCGGTCTTTGGCCCTGTGCAAAACAATCAGAATTAAAGTCTTACCTCAGATTAAATGGATGTCACATTTCTGCTCTTGTTGTTGCACACCGCTTGGAGGAACTGCATTGCAAATAATAATATTCTCTTTTTTTGTGATTTTAGTGAAATTTTTCTTCAAAAGAAGTGGAATGAAATGGGAAGTGCAACGAAATCTTTAGTTCAATAAAAAATTAAATTTTTGAAAAAATGCTTTTGAAATAAAAATTATTATTGGGGGACTTGTTGGAGAATAATTACAATAAATAAAATTTTTCATTATCTAATGATTATATTAATTAACAGTATACCTTATTCACCATCTTGACCAGTGTTGCCGACCGCCTACATCACACAACCGCACTGGGCTGCTACTACTGACCGACCGCTCTGCATGACGACTATTAGCGTACTGCACGCGACGACTACTGACAGAGTACTGCTCTCAACTAGACAGAGCTACAGACTCGCAACGACTGACTGACCGACTCGCAACGACTCGCGCGGTCAAGCGCATACTCTCTGGTCACAGATGCTACAATGCCTCGCCATCGCTGCTATGTTACATACGTGTTTCACCACATTTCTGGGGTCTTCAGACAAAACATTCGAGGCCGTCGATTTGCTTCGGTGGAAGTGGTGCCCGCCCGGGTCATCATGGTTCCGTAGGCAACAACAAACCTTTTACCATAAGGGCACTGATCGTTCTCATCTCAAAGTGGGGTAAAAGTGGTAACAGTGATGGTGATAACTTTGGAACTGGAAATGCCGTGTGGCTAGGGCCTCCCGTCGGGTAGACCGTTCGCCTGATGCAAGTCTTTCGGTTGGCGCCACTTCGGCGACTTGCGTGTTGATGGGGTTGAAATGATGTTGTTAAGGACAACACAACACCCAGTCCCTGAGCGGAGAAAATCTCCGACCCAGCCGGGAATCGAACCCGGGCCGTTAGGTATGACATTCTGTCGCGCTGGCACCTCAGCTACCAGGGGTGGACAATAAACAATTAACCAGAATGAGATTTTCACTCTGCAGCGGAGTGTGCGCTGATATGAAACTTCCTGGCAGATCAAAACTGCTAGTTCTGCAAGGTTCGCAGGAGAACTTCTGTAAAGTTTGGAAGGTAGGAGACGAGATACTGGCAGAAGTAAAGCTGTGAGTACCGGGCGTGAGTCGTGCTTCGGTAGCTCAGATGGTAGAGCACCCGCCGCGAAAGACAAAGGTCCCGAGTTCGTGTCTCGGCCGGGAACACAGTTTTAATCTGCCAGGAAGTTTAATAAACAATTAAATTAAATTTTTTCCATATGTTCCTTTTCTATTTCACTGTCCCCTTATACAGGATGTAATGAGTAAAAGTGCAGGTACCTTTATATGTGGTGCCTTAATACTGACAGAAATTAGTGTGTTTAGGTTGTATACTCTCACTGTCAAACGGCCTCCCCGCAAACATGAGCCGGCCGGAGTGGCCGAGCGGTTAAAGGCGCTACAGTCTGGAACCGCACGACCGCTACGGTCGCAGGTTCGAATCCTGCCTCGGGCATGGATGTGTGTGATGTCCTTAGGTTAGTTAGGTTTAAGTAGTTCTAAGTTCTAGGGGACTTATGACCACAGCAGCTGAGTCCCATAGTGCTCAGAGCCATTTGAACCAACCATTTTGAACCGCAAACATGTCACATAATTTTCTACCAGATATTTTCTGCACAGTCAACACCGAGCGGGATAGCGTAGTGGTTGGAAATAGGAAATTTGTGGTGTCTTATGGGACCAAACTCCTGAGGTCATCGGTCCATAACCTTACACACTACTTTATCTAACTTAAACTAAGTTACGCTAAGAACGACACACACACACCCATGCGCGGGAGAAGCCGCGCGGACCGTCACAAGACGATGAAGACCTCACGGGTACCTCGCGTGGCCATAGCGTAGTGGTTAGTCCCCATGATTCACTTTCGGGAGGACGAATGTTCAAACCCACGTCCGGCCATCCTGATTTAGGGATGCTTGAGGTAAATGCCGCGGTGGTTCCTTCGAAAGGGCACGTCCGTTTTCCCTCTTCATTCTTCCCTAATCCGAGCTTGTGCTCCGTCTCTGATAATGTTGTCGACGGTACGTTAACCACTATTCTCATCTTCCTCCTCCTGCACTACCAACAGGACTACTACTGTCTGTGTAGACTCACTATTTTGCGTGCAGTCGTCCATACTTCAACACCTCACCTGCTGACCAGCGGAGAACAGGCATTCATGGTTTGTTCTTGCCACATGTACTAGTAGGTACTACCAAACCAAAAAACATTCGAATTGTATTAGCTGTAATTATTAGTCTGCAAATAACGTAAATACTGAACTAATGTTGTTCAGTACACCATCCTATGTCATCAACAGAAAAAACAGCGCTTATCCCCGTTACACCCTGTATAAGGGCACCTTCTTGGAATACAAATTTGGTGATTTGATTGGATTTTTAAAATCAAATGTATCACAATCAGACATACGTCACCTCACTAGATCGCTTTCAGCCTGATAAATACGCCTAGTATTTTTCTCCAGTTTCTGAAACTCTGTCAGCATAATCCACAACTGCGTCCGAAATGAATTATCTGGCCGAGCGGTTCTAGGCGAATCAGTCTGGAACTGCGCGACCGCTACGGTCGGAGGTTCGAATCCTGCATCTTTGAATTCCCAAAAATGCTGAAACACGTTTCTTTTTTTTTTTTTTTTAATTTCCTGTCAGAGAAACCAGATACCAGTTTTGGTAGTTCTACCGTCAAAATTCCATTAATAGCGACATATTTTCCAAAAGCCTTTCATCCCCCATTTCGCCCCTCAGGGGATGAAATGTGACAATCGCCTCTTAAACGATGCTACAGTGTAAGAGCCGGCCGGAGTGGCCGACCGGTTCTAGGCGCTACAGTCTGGAACCGCGTGACCGCTATGGTCGCAGGTTCGAATCCTGCTTCGGGTATGGATGTGTGTGATGTCCTTAGGTTAGTTAGGTTTAAGTAGTTCTAGAGGACTGATGACCTCAGATGTTAAGTCCCATAGTGATCAGAGCTAATTGAATCATTTGAAATGAATTCTCAGTGTTAAGAATAACTTACTATAGAGTGAGGTACGTATAAGTGGTACTGTAAATACAAAGAAGCTGCCTTCCAAGCGTTTCCAAACTGAAAATGTAGCTATGAGATGACCGTGAGCGGAAAAGAGAGAAACTTTCACGGCGTCCGGCGGGCGGGCAGCTTGACGTAGCGCAACAAGGATAAATGGCTGAGCCGCGGTTGAGGGGCGCAAACAACTAGCGGTTGGGGCGCTGCTGTTTGAGGTCTGAAGGCAGCGACCCTCCTGCTTCTGCTGCTGCTGCTGCGGTGGCGGCTGCAGGGCCGACGTAACGGCGCGATCTGTGTGCCCAGAACAGCCGATAGCGCCGGGTCAACAAATGATGCCGTGGTTTGCCGCCCAAACACCTGCCCCATCCCTGTAAACAGCGGTGCCTGGCCCGCCACGTGTCGCACCAGCTAATGCTGGCAAACAGCTGGAGCCGCCCTCCGGCAAACAGAAGGTCCGTCTCAGTGTAGACTCCAACCACCATCTACAACGTTCACTTTTTCGCCTCGCTAATTCCATGATCAGTCTGCAGCGAAGGAGGCTAAAGCGAGACCTCTTACTTCAATTGTTGGCCACGGTGCTTTAGGTTGCCTAAGGAAAGAAATACAACTCTACGGCAGTAGGTGTGGGCCCTCGGGGAACGGCCGTAAAGTGGGCCTCCTTCATCCTCCCATCCTTCACCACCAACAGGAACGTCTGCCTCATCCTCCACAAACTCACAAACATACAAAAATATAGACATCTGGACGCAAGCAACAAGAGAGAAAGACACATTCTCATTCTCCTCCAAGTACAGGATGAAAACAACCAAACATAGGATGCATTGCGAACATAAACATCGTGTTTTATGAGACTAGTGACTCATTAATTACGTTATTTTTGTAGACTCTTTTCACGCAAAGAACTAATACGTGAAGAGGGTAACTACAAAACGATTTAAATATCCTTGAAGGAACACGTGTATCACAACACAAATTATCTCGGTTTTTTGTTAGATTTATCCACCTTTCAGCAAATTATGGCCTTGCAGATGAAATGCTACGCAGACAAAACGAATGAATATGCATGTAGTGGAACTGGTCAATGCTATCCTACACCATTTAATGATCAACTCATTATGCACCATAAATATTCACGATGCCATCCAATAAAGCCCGAATGGTAATTTCATATTTCTTATAGTTTCGATGAGATAAATTAAGTGGTTATATATATTTACTTATGGGATATACACTTAAACGACAATATAAAATGTATAAGATTAATTTTCCTAATTTTTTTTAAAGAACTTGAATTATTTTTCGTATATTCACTTCAGTTAAAAAAGAAATTTTGCTGTCTAACACAATTGCAGTAAACGTTGTTGATAGTGGAACTGTTACTTGAAAACCTTCAAACTAACTGAACAAAAGATTATCGACAAGTAGCCTTATGATATTAAAATCTTCTGGGTATTTACTATACATCAATTTTTTTTCTACACGATCGAATTTCCGACCCTTCTGCTGGGGTCTTCTTCAAAGTCTTGCGATGTCCACGGTTAAATTAACATCAGAAGATAATGAAGAATATATTAACAGAGCGGTCGAAAGTCGATTTTGTAGAAGAAATACGAGGAGGCTTAACGACGCAGAAGTTCTACTTTCGATGAATACGGCCACGAAAACCTAGAGTTACAAAAGCGACATTTTGTTAATGTAAAAAAATTGTCTTTCACGTACGCATTATCTTCTTGGCCATCGGAATGTGGCGGTAAGCCAGTTACGGAAGCGTTTTACTGAGATTGCATGTGTTGCTTCGTTACTGAAACTATTTTCAGTAACATCATTTGGATTTCTGAAATAAAAATGCACAAGAAGCAACACAAATATTTACAATTTTTCGTTAATGATAACACAATGAATAAAATGAGTCCAGTATCCTTGTGCGCTGTTTACGAATAGTCGTATTACAAGACACTCTGCCTAACTAAGAAGAATGTATAATACATTCAAATAATGTGAGTATAAAGACTTACAATGTTCAGATTCAAATTAGAAATCAAGCTCCAACTGTCCCCTTTTGGCTTCAGCGCTTTAACCTGTTGAAGAACATCGAGTTAAACAACTTTAGTGTAAAGGAAGTGAGATTTGCAAGTGTGATGCCGATCGTTGTTAGTCGAGCAGCGGTCGTGTACGAAGTAGTTTTATCTTGTGACCACGGTTTTACATATCTAATGGAAAAGAACGACAATGAGAGCAGTTGTTTTTTATTTTTTTGTGACGATGATTTTATATAAGCGGGTCTGCCTCATGTATCGTTATATTCAAATGGTTTATAAATGTTAAGCTACATCCAGATCCGATGATGGAACCTCTAGTGTGTTGAAACCCGTTATCCAGTAAACAGTATTTAAGCGACGTTAGCTTTTGAATTATTTCAGAAACATAATAATTTTCACTATTAAGAATTGCACACAGAGAGTTGAAAAGGTTAGATTCAGCTAACAAGAAAATCTTTTTTGTTGAATTTTCCAACGTTGTTGTTATTTAGCTAGAAGAGGTATTTGAAAATATTACTGGGGTATAAATGCAAAAAAACGCGATTTTATAGAACAGACGTGCCATTACTCACAACCAATTAATTATTTACTGATACAATATCGGAAATCATTATCTCCTGCCATGATAATCCGTAAGATCAAAGGGAATGTCAAAATATGTAGATATGAAGTTTGATCGATATTTTTGTAGGGGCACTATTACGAGGGGATTGCAAACAATAATTTACGTACTATAATGGGAATCCGTTAACTTTTATTGAATGTTACACTGTGCATCAAAGTGAGAAACTCTGAAGATTACTTGAGCCTGTGGGGATAATTCCATTCATTCGATGTAGTTGATGCCGTTTTAATTTATGTCTCCCGTATCTGCACGAAAAATATCATCCAGCAACTTGTAAAGTCGAAAACAAATCTGACGATTAATCGTACATTACCCTCATATTCCGCATATTGTAACTCACTGTATTACTGAATAAAGTTACTTGCACATTTATTTATAGGTATTTCCAAGACTGTCTCTCGTCCGTAAAACATGAGTCTGCAGATCTAAGTATCCAAGAGCAAAGCAGGTCACGGGACTGTACCCGATTGCAAGTATGAGGTAGTAGTGGTTCCTGCGCATATTTGCAGCTTTTTGTTACCCTCAGGAATACTTGTGTTAAACTGCTTTAGGAACTATCTATACAATTCGAAAGCAGCGCGCCATTGATCACTTTTGAAATGTTTGGGCTTCAAGCGCCGAAGCCATTTAACTGGGACGAAAACGTGCCGACGGCAATGTGAGTTGCACTAGGCATGTGAACGCTGACTTTATGTGTGGAGGGCTAGTGGGGCATAAGGTGCGCGGTGCGAGGTGCAGGAGGCAATGCCTGGCAGCACCGTATGCATTACTGGCGACTGGTGTGTAAATACTTCACTCTATCCACCCGGAAGTACAGGGGCAGGCTGGGAGCGACGTGTGCAGCATTCGTCCGAGACACGTAGACGAGAAAATACATCCTTGCCACGGAACGAGGGTAACTGAGCGTGCGGATACGAGCTGCAAAATAACACAACACTGGTTGCTCTAACCGCGGTACGACTGATGGAGCACTTTGCGGCCACTGTGTGCGACTCCAGCGCAGTAAAGTAGCGACCAATGGTGTCAACACCAGCAACTCTGTTCGACGATTTTGGAGGTTTCTCTTGGTCGTAAGATGAATGCCAGAGCTATTCCCTTTAATCCCCACCAAATAAATAAGTAGGAGAATTAAAATAAAGAGTCTCCGTTTTACCACAGAAAATAGATAAATTGCCAGAACAGTATAACGCAGCTAGTACCTCAGGCCCGATAGAGCGGACGCTCTCAGTGGGCCTCCCACCGCCCTCAACTCATTAGAAAATTCAACTCACAAATGTACAGCAAGCTGAATGCCTGTGTGGTTGTGATCCGCAGAACGCCTTACTTTGTTTTCCTAGTTTATTACTTGGAGAGCTTTCGACGACTAAACAAGGCGACTGTGACATTCAAAAGCTCCATGACAAAATTAGGGAACACGAGCTTTCTTCGGTTAACATGAATATCATTTTGAATATGGCAAGTCTAGGAAATATAAATGTAACCACTCAATTAGACTGGATACTAATTAGATTAGATTAGATTAGTACTTGTCCCATAGATGACGAATACGACACTTCGTAATGATGTGGGATGTGTCAGGTTAATAAAAAGTGTCTATACAAGATATTACATTACACAAAATATTAAATCACACTTTTAAAGAAAATTTTAATTTTTTTGTGGGGATTGGGGAAATTACTCACTAACTATATCCAAAAATTCATCTAATGAGTGGATGGAGTTGCCATTAACAGATTTTTTAATTTACTTTTAAATGCTACATGTCTATCCGTCAGGCTTTTGATGCTGTTAGGTAAGTGACCAAAGACTTTTGCGGCAATATAATTTACCACCCTCTGAGCCACAGTTAGATTTAACCTTGGGTAGTGTAACCTCCCCACCGAAAATTTAATGAATGATATTACTCAAATGTAAATGGACATAGAGCTAAGTGTAAGCTCCCCAGAGAAATTTTGAAACACAATAATTGAATGTTAACCAGAATAAAACCTAATGTAACCTCCCAGGAATTGAATTTAATGACAACGACAATTAAATAAAATTTAGCAATCTGACCCAAGTATAAGTTTCCCATAAAAATGAAAGTCAATTCAGTGATAATAAAATGAAAACACAAATAGACCGAAATGTCGATCTTAGGCCCTGTTCACTAATTAAACTGAAATTCTTACCTTAGTAAAACTGCATCTGCTCTTATTTTTCGCCATAGCTTCTGAATTTAAGGGAAACTTTTCTTTAAGGAATAGCAAGGGAATATTTCTCTCATTAAAGGATTCTTTGTTAAAAAATTGCTTTGAAAACAAAATTATTATTGGGGCGATTCTTGCACAAATTAGTTACAGTTAATTTACATCATTAGTTGAGCGCAATGCTGCTTCATTACCTTGTTTAAAAATAATATACCTCGTCCTGAATCTTGACCAGAATGCCATGTCGACGCCCGCCGACTGCTCGCACACAACTGCTAACCCGCAACAGAACTACTGTCGTAACTCGACTGCCACAGAACTGAACTCTCGCGCGGTCAAGCGCAGACTAGGCTCTCTGGTCAAAGATTTTATCATGCCTCACCATCGCAGCTACATTACATACGTGTTTCAGTAGTGAAGATCATCCTTTCTCCTAGTGTTGTAGCCATGTACACTGCTGTTACTTTTGAATTTGTCCAGGTTATTAATAACAAATTTCATAAGTGGATATATATATTGTGAGGCTACAGTGAAGATCCCTAGCTCTTTAAATAAGTGTCTGCAGGATGATCTTGGATGAGCTCCAGGAATTATTCTGATTACACGCTTTTGTGCAATGAACATTCTTTTACTCAATGATGAGCTGCCCCAGAATATGATGCCATATGGAAGCAGAGAATGAAAATAGGCGTGGTAAGCTAATTTACTGAGATGTATATCGCCAAAATTTGCAATGGCCCTAATAGCATAAGTAGATGAACTCAAACGTTTCAGCAGATCCTCAGTGAGTCTTTCCCAGTTCAACCCCTCATCAATCCATACACCAAAAAATTTTGAATATTCTACCTTAGCTACCAATTTCTGATCGATGTCTATATATATATTAATGGTGTCATTCCATTTACTGTGTGGAACTGCATGTACTGTGTTTTGTCAAAGTTTAATGAGAGCCCATATGGAGAGAACCACTTAATAATTTTCTTAAAGTCATCGTTTACAATTTCACCAGTTAATTTTTGTCAGTTGGGTGTGGTAGCTATACTTGTATCATTGGCAAAAAGCACCAGCTTTGCATCTTCGTGAATATAGAGTGGCAGGTCATTAATATATATTAAGAACAGCACAGGACCCAAGACTGAACATTGTGGCACCCCATTCTTGATTGTTGCCCAGTTTGAGATATCACCAGCTTTTTGCATATTATGTGACCTGCTTATTTCAATTTTCTGCACTCTTCCAGTTAGGTATGATTTAAACCATTTGAGCGCTGTCCCATTCATACCACAGTGTTTGAGTTCATCTAGAAGTATTCCATGATTTACACAATCAAAAGCCTTTGATAGATCACAAAAAATCCCAGTGGGTGACTTCCGGTTACTCAGAGCATTTATTATTTCATTAGTGAAAGTATATATAGCATTTTCCGTTGAAAAGGTGTGAATCTACTCTACAACACATTACTTTTTCAAGAATTTTGGACAAGGCAGTCAGAAGAGCGACGGGCAGTAGTTGTTGACATCAGACGTATCCCCTTTTTTGCAGTGGTTTAACAATGGCATACTTCAGTCTGTCTGGGGAAGTACCCTGCTTCAGAGAGCTATTACATATGTGGCTAAGAATCCCACTTATCTCTTGGGAACAAGCTTTTATTATCCTGCTGGAAATGCCATCAATTACATTTGAGCTTTTATTCTTCAGAGAGTTTATTATCTTCCTAATTTCAGGACAGGTGGGAGGAATTTCAGTTGTATCAAATGGTATGGGTAAGGTCTCTTCAATTAACCGCCTTGCTTCTTCTAATGAACATTTAGATCCTATTTTCGCTACAACATTTAAAAAATTGATTATTCAAAATGTTCTCAACTTCCTTGGTGTAATGTTTTGTCTGTACAGAAGTGTATCTGTCGCCTTTATCGCTCTTTCACTCTCACACATAAATCGGTACAATAAAGTCAGGGCTTCGTGTTTCCTAGTTAGGCTGATCCGTGAAAAGACAGACGAACAATTATGCTAATTGAGGATTCTAAGTAATTTCTAGAATTTCATTCGCTCTCTCTCTCTCTCTGTACTTTATCTGTGTACAGTTTAAATATATTAATTACGTGACATCTGCCTAGTAGAATCTCTGGTGGAGCCCTTCGTCTTAATATTCAGCGGCTGGCTTGCTAGAAAAGATCTTTACATTTGTTATTATTATTAAGCGCTGCATTCAGTTGGGAAAATCGATCGTTTGAACAATTCGTTCAGTTTACGACAGATCTAAAATTTCAGATGTGGACGAAGCCTTTTTGGACGATTTCAAAAAACTCAGAGATTGCAGGCTCTCTTCGTCACAGCTGAAACTTCCCAATTAATTACAGGGCCCAGACAATCATCAATGGTTCAGACAGAGATTTCATTCGTCATTCACTCTAGAATAAAATGGTCACAAACCTTATTTCTGAGGAAAATTGTATATTGAATCCATTTCCGTACATGTTCCGTTTTCTGTTGGTTCCAAGTCTCATGTAATTTTCTTTTACAGGTTTGTCTTTCTCTTTATCTATCACGCTAGCGGCACAAACTTTCCTAGCTCGCTTTAGCGCGAAGAAGAGCAAATAAATCTCCTTTAGCAATCCGACAATCTTCCAACCGATACTTCCGAAGTTGTTCCTCTCTCCCACTATAATAACCATGGAGCATACATCTCTGTACCTCTGTTATTCCAAAGAATAAACGTACTAGAAAAATACCTTGGCGTCGACGAGCTGTCGGCGCGTATATTACTAGAAAATCTGATCAGATACTTTTCAAACGTAAATAAATGTGGATGATTTGATTGACCATTATTAATTATTGCGTGGTAGAGGGTAATTTTCCGTGGGGAGATTACAATGCCCCTCGCAGCGAGCGAAGTTTGTGAGCTCAATTTTGATTCACCGAACACACTTCGCGAGCTATCTATTAGCGTGGATAACCCGGAAGTGATGATTGTCAGCCCTCCGACTGAAAAAGAATATTATACTTGAGACAGACGAAGAAAAGAAATGTTGAAGACAGAAGAAATGAAGAGACAGGTACCGCGGCTGTATTGCTTTTACGTGCATCTAGGTGTTATGTTTGATGTGCACAACCAAGGAAGATGATCTTTCATGAACTGATGTTAGGGTCTACCCATTCGGGAACTTTCTTAAGCAGGGAAACCTTGGAAAACCTCTTAAGCTTAGACCCCCAGCCTACGGTACATAGAAGATAGGAAAGCCTATAGAAGAAAAAAAACTATAATTTTGAAATAGATCTCTAAAGGAAAGACAGGGATCAATTTGTATCACGATTTGGTGAAGAGTGGTTTGTGCCTCTAGCAAAAAAAAAAACGTTTTACAATAAATAACGTGAATTCTCGTTTTACAATCTTGCTCCTGGTACAATATCTTGCGGTGCTAAACTCCCCCGGGTCTTGCATGTCCCCGACGTCCACATTTTGCAGTCGGTCTTCTACGCGGCCCCCTCTGTAGCTGATCTTCTACGCGGCCCACAATGGGAAGAGTAGAAGGAACAGGGATACTCGAATTCACATGCAACATTCATTCCACAAGAATTAGCAATGACCAAAAGGAAAACTCTTTCTGTAAGAGAACTGATTAGGTTGCACCGTCCAAGATTCTCCTTTTTGAAAGCAAAATCCTTATGGCTTCATGGATCCTTTTTGTTACGACGTACTTCAAGGAATTCAACCATTAACTAATGATGTTGCCAAAAGCATCATCCGATTTACTCCCTTTTGAATACTCCTTTTGACTTTGCCTCCCCACTTGTGCTTATAAGTCCAAAAGTTCTAACACATTTTCTATCACTGATTTGTTCTTCGTAATTTAAAGGATTCATGTAACTTACTATAGATTTTGGATTCAAATCATCGAATAATGGAAAGTGTAGTTCATTTTATACCAAGACATCATCCATATTTCCTTGATAAGTCATATAATTTAGCTATACTCAAAACTTTTTATTCTAAATACATATATTTCTTCGCTTGAGTGCTGAAATGTAAAAGTTATTAGCATTGAGGAATGCGGATTCGCTTCTTTCAATTACTCTCTGATTCATACGGTGTTCATCCATGCTCATATATGGAAATGGATTTTTCACACAAAATTCCTAAACGAACACGAACCATTAAATTACTACTGAATCTATGAATATTACTTTCTTTAATCATTCATTAATAAATTAAAAACTCTTAACTTCTAATTATAACACCTATTCCTTTTAGAGTTCAACATGAATCAGTTTATCCTCGCGTTTGGTGCGAGTCTCTTACAAAGCATATCTGTATCGTCTATATCGATTTTAATTCTCGCGCCGACGTCAACTGTTTTGCGCGGGAAATTATCTTTGCGGCGTTAACCGTCACTCACGATTCACTACCACAACACATCCCTTCACACGTTTACACATGTAAGCGTTCACGTGAGATTATATATGAATATTCACTCGGAACCTCTTTTGATTATTCCGCGCCATTTGCGGGAAACATTTCATTCTTCTTGAAGGTCAGTTAGATCCTTAATCATTCTTGATGACATTAGCAATGCTAAAGTTCTATGTTCACCCAAACCACAGGTGAAGCCTATCTCCACTATCTTCTTTACAACACTCGATAATAATAGTTAGTCACTATTTCTATACTCTATGTCACTGATTAACTATTTCAATTTAAAGGTTTCTATCACTACACACACAGTTTATTGTTATGTTTTTTACGAGCGTTCATTTTGCTTTTGGCACGACCAACAACGGGGAGCAGTATGGGCTTGTAGAGGGTTCGATCAAACCCCATTTCAACATGCGATCTATTTCTTTTTGAACTTGAGCCTTTAACCTCCAGGGAACAGGATAGAAAGTTCTACAATACGTTTCGTGCGGCTTAACGTAGAGATGGCATATGTATCCCTTAATAACTCCTGGCCTTTCGTCAACACTAATAATAATTCTTTGAGCTGCTTCTTCTGCTCTTCAATAATGCAGTCGGATTCATTTAACTTCTCATACACTAATTGACCGAAGTCTCCTTTGACTTGGAACTCATTATTTACGTGCTGTTTAGAATTTTGTGCAGTCCTAATTACTTGCACACTGATCCCACTATTATATTTTCTTATAAGGCTTTCCTTTTTCACCAAGTCCAACTCAATTTCTTGTTTATTTACATTTAACCAAATTTTTCCTGTTTTAAAATCTATTCTGCATCCGTATTGACGTAGGCTGTCGACTCCGATAATGCAGTCTACCACCAAATTTTTTACAACAAGGAATGTGCTTAATATTGCTACATTTCCGACTTCTACACTAAGTAGTGACTGCACTTTTACATTAGCCGATCTAGCCCCAACGGCGCCTATTATTCTGCAATTTTGAACTGGAAAAATTGGTACTCGTCTTATATTTCTGATCTTGTTGAATAGAGCCTCCGAAATAACATTTGTGGTTGCAGCTGTGTCTAAAACCGCCACTATCGGTACAGTCTCTAAAATGACTTGCACTTCGGCTACTGCCACCTGTTCCTTATCCTCATCTTGGGGTTCTAAGTCCTCGGTCAATTCATCTGCCAGTAATCGTCCATCATTATACGTTAGCATTGGTACACATATCCTGTTGCCCCTCAACCAATTGTTGACCGCTCCTCCGGGGCACGAGTGGGTCCTTACAAGTTTGTTGGATTTTGATTCGCCTGGTGGTTGATATCGTCCGTCACTTCGGTAGTCACCGGTTGATTCGTAGATGTCCGTCCCCACTGATGTTGGTTATTTGAATCTATTCCCCCCGGTTGATTCCACTTTCTATTACTGTTATTGTTCCAGGCTTGCGGTCTGAAATTCCTTTCGTTCCCCCATACGGGATTGTATCTTTTCCCATTCCTGTTATTCCTTGGATAGCCCCTCGCAAGACTATTGCCGGTATTATTGTTGAGATTTTGAGGGGTTTCTCCACTATTTATCGATCTCTGTGCGTTCCCTTGCCTACCATTTGGCGGAGGTTCTATCTCCCTATATTGGAATCCGTTGTTATGGGCTTTCTGGTTGCTCTCTTCTATAATGTCTATATGATCTAACGTCGTGAGGAACGACTCCAGGTCTTTATCGTTCCCGTAAATTAATTGATTCCGAATGTTAGTTGGTAATCTTGCCTTAAGTATGTTTATTATGTCTGGCAAAGGCATAGGTCTGTCCCAATATCTAGTTTTATTTATATATTTTTCAAAATACTTCCTAAGGCATCCCTTTGAAAAAGAGAATGGCTCTGGGTAGAGCACCTCCTGCCTTAGGCGTTCCTGTACCCCTTCTGACCAGAATTTTGCTAAAAACGCTTTCTCAAAATCGTCATATGTCGAGCAAACAGAAGTCATGTCCGAGGCCCAGATCGCCCCCGAACCTTGTATATTGGCAAAAGCTTTCGTAATCTCCGTCAGATAAAACTTCACGCGAACAACTAGCTCGTGGCAATTTAATATTCGAGTTACTCACACAAGTCGGTATCGTGTGCGAATGTGCAGTAACTGGCTCTACAGACGCTGCCAACTTCTGCTGCTGGCCAGTATTCATTTGTTCTGAGCCTTGTTGTGAAACGCGTATCGACTCTTCAATCGTTTGTTTCCAATGCTCGAAATCAGCACCTAACTGCTGTCGCACTTCCTCAAGTCCTTTCGCAAACAAATTCTCTTCCTGTTTGCCGCATAGACTCTGGAATGCTGCTTTAACATTTTGCTCAACGTTTTCACACATTAGCCTTTTGTTTTCTAATGTGATTTCGGATAATTTACCCGTTAATACATTAATTTGGTGGTCTATAACGTCTTGACGTTCTGTCAGATGTTCAACACTTTCCTTTAGGTTCGTCTGTGTACGTGCCAATTCAGGAAGTTGCGCAATTGCACATGACATGGCATCTTGCATTTGTACTAATTGCGGAACCATTTCCACCTGTTCCCGTACGGTATCTAAATAGCCACATACTCCTTCATTTCTACACGTACGCGTTGAGTAGATTCCTCACATTGAGCTTTAACCAATTCTATTTGTGCAGTTAATTTTCGTTCCGTCTCTTCGGCCTGATCTTTAAGTTCCTTTGTCTTCGCCTCTATCCGCTGCTCTAATTCGGAAGAACTGTCGTGTAACTGCTGCTTAATCTCAGCTTTCAGATTTTCCTGCCCTTCCGTAACTGAGGCTAACTTCGCGTTCAAATCATTTTGCCCTTCATTAAATGAGGCGAACTTCGCGTTAATGTCGGTTTTCAAATTTTCCTGCCCTTCAGTAACTGAGGCTAACTTCGCATTAATGTCAATTTTCATATTTTCTTGCCCTTCAGTAACTGAGGCTAGTTTCGCGTTAATGTCGGTTTTCATATTATTCATGCTCTGTTATCATCTGCATCTGTCTCATGATAATTACTAATGGATCTAATCCATGTTGCATACTTGCTGTTACATCTCCAGCCGTGTCTACCGGGCGTTCTATTGCGCTATCTGTAGCGATCGGTTCTTCAACACTTCTTACTACATCACTATTATCCGTGCTCACAGCTGAAGGCTGTTGCGTGTTGCTCTGCTCTGCTTGACTCATCTTAAACATTGCCCTAGTTAAAACCATATAAATGTTCAACAGTCAATATGTATAAATCTCCCTTCACACAAGAATACTTCTCCTTCACACAAGAATACTTCTGTGGCTACTTTCTTATAGTACTTATACAGGTAAATGCAACTAGGGCAGGTCAATCAAACTACGTCTAGCATGAACCCAATTAGTAAATGCTCAAATCTACGTCTACTTTCCCAATACTAGCAAACTTTAATAAAAATTATAGATCTGGCCGTTTATCTGCGCCCAGCGTGCTGATTTTATTTGTAGATCCACTTTATTTTGCCTGCGAGTATTTCTTCTCTTTTTCAAGTTAAGTTGTCTCGTCGTAGTTCACATGAAACAGAGAACAAAATTATTTTAACAACGCCCAAAAACGTGTCCTGTCACGGATTGGCCATTATAATGAATTATACTCTGTAAATGATGAAAGTCTACGTGAATGCAGCTTGCCGCTAACTTGGTGTAATGTTTTGTCTGTACAGAAGTGTATCTGTCGCCTTTATCGCTCTTTCACTCTCACACATAAATCGGTACAATAAAGTCAGGGCTTCGTGTTTCCTAATTAGGCTGATCCGTGAAAAGACAGACAAACAATTACGCTAATTGAGGATTCTGAGTAATTTCTAGAATTTCATTCGCTCTCTCTCTCTCTGTCTCTCTCTCTGTACTTTATCTGTGTACAGTTTAAATATATTAATTACGTGACATCAGCCTAGTAGAATCTCTGGTGGAGCCCTTCGTCTTAATATTCAGCGGCTGGCTTGCTAGAAAAGATCTTTACATTTGTTATTATTATTAAGCGCTGCATTCAGTTGGGAAAATCGATCGTTTGAACAATTCGTTCAGTTTACGACAGATCTAAAATTTCAGATGTGGACGAAGCCTTTTTGGACGATTTCAAAAAACTCAGAGATTGCAGGCTCTCTTCGTCACAGCTGAAACTTCCCAATTAATTACAGGGTCCAGACAATCACCGAGGGTTGTTTTGACTTTCCTGTATGTTGAGTATGTCCTTCCGACAATCGTTTCTTTTAGGATGTCTTAACATTTTATCTGCAGCCATTTCTTCTTAGCTTCCTTGCACATCCTATTTATCTCATTCCTCAACGACTTTATTTCTGTGTTCCTGAGTTTCCCGGAACATTTTTGTACTTCCTCCTTTCATCCATCAATTGATGCATTTCATCTGTTAACCGAGGTTTCTTCGCAGATACCTTCTTTATACCTATAGTTTCCTTCCCAACTTCTGTGATGGCCCTTTTTAGAGATGACCATTCATCTTAAACTCTACCACCTACGACTCACCTCAGATGATGTTGCCCACAGCTGGCAACGAAACGTCAGGGAGAAGTATTTCTACTATTCCACCACGGCCTCTTAGCCCAGAAGTTTTAATTACTGAAGACACCGGCCGAGAAAGCCTACACGCTATGACTACCTTTTTTATTTAAGCTTCCTTGGTCATTAATTTGGTTTTTAGTGTATGAATATAATTGTGTTTCGGCTATCATTACATGAACGCGTGTTGCTATACGTAATCTCATCCCCCATAGCTGCGGCATTTGCTGACTTACGAGTACGCAAGCGCTATTGTAAACGTTACATATTACTATATACTTATTAACTAAAAGGGAAACTTCGGCGCAGATGGTGCTCCGAGAGACAATTTATATGTTCTTCATAAAAGTATCTTTCCAGGAATTCTTAACTAATGATGAACTGTGATTGTTCATTCTTGCTAGGATCTTATAAACCATAAAAAAATGGTTCAAATGGTTCTAAGCACTATGGGACTTAACATCTGACGTCATCAGTCCCCTAGACTTAGAACTACTTAAACCTAACTAACCTAAGGACATCACAAACATCCATGCCCGAGGTAGGATTCGAACCTGAGACCGTGGCAGCCGCGTGGTTCCGGCCTGAAGCGCCTAGAACCGCTCGACCTCAGCGGCCGGCTATAAATGATATTTAAAGTTCGCCGATGCTGAGTTATTCACCGTATGGCTGTTATTTAATACGTCGCGGTGAGATTGTGTGTATAGCTTAATTGGCTTCAGTTGTAATTACTTGGACCATTATTTAAAAAGTTACAAAGCATTTTCTCCTTCATATCAGGGAAAAATTAAGGTCAACTGGCTCTACATAAACCATTTCCTAAAAAACAGAATGCTTACAGATTTGGTTAAAGATCTTTGAATCACGGCCTAGGAACTATGCTAAAACCTATACCCATTTAGATGTAACGCTACAAATAGCTGCCTTTGACTACTTCTGCCTGACACAGCACACTTGTCGCATTACACTAGGTCTGAGCTTTTGACAACCTGTTTCGTCTAAGTCGTGGGGCAAAATTTCAATGAACATAGAGCGCTACTAATTGTGACAAGTAGTTTTAACAAGTTGTATCTATCTTCGGTAAGGTAAAATGGCGAAACCCTACTGGCCAATGGCACTTCTCTGCAGGATTGTAAGCCGGTTGACACAGAGGCCTTAACGAGGCTCTCTATATTCTTCACGCCCGTACAAGAATTTATTTTACTTTCCTCGCTCCCCGGAAGTTTGACTTCCCCTTATACATTCAATTCCACTGACAGCGCTGTCCCGGTTTCTTCGCGGAACGGCTTTGCAAGAACTCTGCGCCGAAGTGGTTTGTGTGCCAAGTTTGTCAGAGACGGAGTCGGGATGCGCGGACAGTGGTGGAAGGAGAGGCGGCATTTCTTGCAGCGCGAGACTTCCGGGGTGCGCCGCCGTCCACCCACACCTGTCGAGAGTGTACACGCATTCAGGGCGAATTGGCTTCACAATTTCATTTTAACACGATGAAAATGAAATGTCTACAACACATATTGTACTTGCAGTACTAATTTGAATGTTCATAATATCTGAGAGCATCCCCCTCTCCATGATTTCCGAATCTTCACTTTTCTTAGCTAGGATGTGGTCATCGGGCGGATAGACTCAGTCAGCAAAAAATTCAAAATGACGTGCGACGAAATTAAAAGAAGGCGTATCAACACATAGAGAGCGAGATGGATTACAGTGTCAAATACTAAGGAGAAAACGGACGACTGGAAACAATATATCGGACACGGTGAGGAAGAGGGGGGGGTGGGAATCAGTTGATGTGGTAGAAGCAGAAGTCTACCTGGAAGACAGAGTTACAGTAATGTAGTCAAAGCTTAAGAGAGGTATGGAATTTTTTTGATCAAAAAAGAGAACTTCTAAAATCCTTGGGGGAGCTAGTTACCAAACGATTATTCTAGATCGTGTGTAGAATCTATAAAACTGGAAAAACACCATCAGACATTCGGAAAAAAATCATCCACACAATCTCAAAGATATCAACCTAGAGAACTATCATACGACCTCTTTAATAGCCCATATATGCAACTTTCTAAGAAAAGTAATACGAATAGGAATAGATCAACTATCATGATCTGTTACATGACTTCCAATTTGGATTTACGGAAGACAGAGTACGAAGAGAGTTAGAGGGAATAGTTTGTTCCATCACATTAGAATTAGTTTTTTTGTCGCATTGTGCGTTCAACATTTTTTAGTTTAAATAGTGTGATATCTCGAGTGAAGAAGTGGACTACCTGTTTATTTAATTCAATTCATAATTAGATAAAAGCACTTCCTTTCCCTAATCCCACTACGCTGAATAAGTTTGGGGTTTGTATTAAGAGTTCGTCTGCTGGTAGTGCCAAGGCATAGATGTGGTCACCCTGTAAGTCGGTTAGTGCCAACCTAAGCTTGGAGTAAAGACATTGATAATGCACCTGTTTGCTAGGGGGTAGTCCGGGGTTGGTAACAGGTCCGCCACCCCTCCATGTAAGGGAACGGCCGTTGAAGGCCGCCATGATAGTCATTCTTGGGGTAGCGGCTGAACTGAGCGGACGGAATCGAGGGCAATCTCCGTCTTTGCCGCCAATTTCATCGTTGGATAAGGTATTATGTTTTAAACTGTTACTAAACCGCTCTTTTTCAGGATTGAAATAGTTAGCATGTCGATACGACCCTTGATTCATTTTTTTAGAAATTTTGCTTGTACAATTAAAGTTGTGAGTTAGGGTTTCTTTTTCAGAGGCCAGCATGGGGGCTCGCGTTATCCGTTTATAGTGCTGCAGTCACTTGGCGCCTTCAGCACACGAGAGCAGCAGTAGCTCTAAAAAAAATTGTGTACTTTCACTTTCAGAAGCCGCATTTTTTTGCAATGTTAAAGTAACCTGGGACCTCACCCCGCCTAGTTAACACGTGGTCGTAACGACTGATGAGTAATTTGGATGACGATTCCGTGTGAAATCTGGTAGGAGATGCGTGTGTGACATACTTAAGGTTCTAACCGTGTAACGTAAAATTTTTCTAGGCCATCTCATAAATTTTGTTCACGGTTCCTTTTTAACCCCCATTTGCAAGCAGCACGTCCTAATTACTTTGACAAAGAATAGGCTGAGCATGTGAATGATTGTATAGTATGGAAAGCAAGAACGAACAGAAGGGTGAGTACAAAGATATTAGATGTTGGTATCGGTCACCCACGTGGCGCCGAACTGCACTACCAGCGGGCTACCAGTTCGTTCTTGGAAATTAGTTAAGATGAGAATGCTTATGTGTGCTGTTAATTGGTTATTTGCGTGTGCTGTATTTCACAGGATGTTTAATTTTTTATGAATTTGCTTTCTTTTGTGAATATGGGAGATGTTTGTGTCTGCTTCGTTCCCCCACTTTTCCTCCAAAGAGAATTTTTGTTATTCGGTCCTAGTAGTAATCTTGGGTGCGAATTTCGATCACTGTCCAAGCAGACGAACCACAAGGGCAGCAACGTAGTCCCATCCTCTTTCCCAGTGCTTGAGTAGAAATGAGATGCCTGTTAGTTTAAGCACCTTCAGTGCGAGACAAAACTAGAATATATTTGACCTGACTTCGTTTGCTGCAATTATTAAATTTGTAGTTTTGGGGAATATAGATAATAAATGTCATATTAAGTTTGTAAAATTTCTGGGATGTAGACAATAAATGACCCATAAACTGGATGTCATGGATTTAGTGATCATTACAAACCCCAGTCCTGTGTAGAGAGCAACGTTACCAACAAAGTGGTGTCCTTATAGATCATGATCGAGCGTGGCCTTTACTGACTTGCCCACTTGGTTGTTTCAGCCCTCCCCCGTGTTATCCGTTGCGCAATTTTAACATAATAATCATCAGATCATTTAACTAAACATCGAGCCGACTCCTTAAATTCAATCCTTCCGCACAATCTATCAAGCGGGAAAGCACGTGTCAATGAGGCGACTTCGCCACACACACGTCCGGCACGCTCTAGCATACATAGAAGGAAAGAGAGGAAGAGAGATGCGAAAAGTTAACGATGCATAACTAAACAGAAGGACTATTTCAAGACCTACGAGGACGTGTTGAAAAGCAACATCTCGGAATATTTTATGTGAAAACTCTTAAATCTCTTAAAATAAAAGAAACATTGTTAACGTTCTGCGCCCTTATTCCTCATATCTATATATCTATTTCTCAGCGTAGTCAACCTGGCGACGAACACATTTCTATCAACGGCAATCCTGTTTGTTGATACCGTCACTGTACAACCTGTGACTCTGTTAACCCAGCCACAAGCTCACCTCATTATCGAAGTGAGGTCCTCGAAGTTGTTGTTTAAATTATGGTTGGTTGGTTTGTGAAGTTGAAGGGACCAGTTTAAGTTATGGTTCAAATGGCTCTGAGCACTGTGGGACTTAACATCTGAGGTCATAAGTCTCCTAGACTTAGAACTACTTTAAACCTAACTAGGCGAAGGACAATACACAGATCCATGCCCGACGCAGGATTCGAACCTGCGACCGTAGCAGCAGCGATGTTCCGAACTGAAGCGCCGAGAACAGCTCGGTCACAGCGGCCGGCTGAAGATATGACATAGATGGTAATGGATGGAGGGAAGTCGGGACTGTATGGACAATGATCGTTGATAGTGAACCCAGGGTGTCGGACTGATGCAGATGCTGCAGCGCCCGTGTGTCGTGTGGCTTCAACATGCTGAAGGAGAAGGTATTCAATCTGTGGGCGAACTCTTCAAATTCTTAACTCCACTACAACACGCTGTTCATAAAGCACTGACATCGTTATGTTACGTATCACCATGTTACTTGCTAGAATTCGGAGCATTTTTGCAGCAAAGAACTGCAAATATGTACAAATAAAAAATAAAAATGTAGAACGTTAATAAGTTTTGTTTTATTTAAAAATCATTAACATTCTCTCATTAAAAATTACTTTGTCGCACGTACTCGTTGTTCGAGAACTGCGGTTGATAATCGAAAGAAGTCTTAAGAAAAAACACATCTGCTTCTGAGGATGCGTTGACCAAGAAAAACAGATCGAAAACTTAAAACCATGCCAAATTTGAAATTCTCGGTAAAACAGATATAATCTGTATAGAGAGACCGATAATGTGCAATATGTACAAGATCCAAGAGGAAAAACTCATTATAGAAGCGAAGGGAGAAATGGTCGATGTAAAACTGGTGTAAGCGTATGATGCAGTCCTGCCCCATTTCTGCTCAAAGTGTACATCGAAGATACGAGGGTGAGTCAAATGAAAACCTTAAATATTTTTAAATATTATTTATTGTGCATAAGTGGTACAAAGCTGTTCAAAATGTTCAAATGTGTGTGAAATCTTATGGGACTTAGCTGCTAAGGAGGAGGAGGAGGGTATTGGTGTTTAACGTCCCGTCGACAGCGAGGTCATTAGAGACGGAGCACAAGCTCGGATTAGGGAAGGATTGGGAAGGAAGTCGGCCGTGCCCTTTCAAAGGAACCATCCCAGCACTTGCCTGGAGTGATCTAGGGATATCACGGAAAACCTAAATCAGGATGGCCGGACGCGGGATTGAACCGTCGACCTTCCGAATGCGAGTCCAGTGTGCTAACCACTGCGCCACCTCGGTCGGTAGGTGCTAAGGTCATCAGTTCCTAAGCTTACACACTACTTAACATAAATTATCCTAAGGACAAACACACACACCCATGCCCGCGGAAGGACTCAAACCTCCGCCGGGACCAGCCGCACAGTCCATGACTGCAGCGCCTAAGACCGGTCGGCTAATCCCGCACAGCTACAAAGCTGTATCACTTATCAACATAATCTCTCCCACGCTCAATGCAAGTCCTCCAGAGCTTACAAAGTGCATAATCCCATTAGAAAAAAATTATTTTGGTAGTCCGCGCAACCACTCATGCACTGCGTGGCGTACGTCTTCATCAGAATGGAACGTCTTTCCTTCCATTGCGTCTTTGAGTGGTCCAAACATATCGAAATCACTTGGGGCAAGGTCTGGTGAATATGTGGGATGAGGAAGACACTCAAAATGCAGATCTGTGATTGTTGCAACTGTTGTACGGGCAGTGTGGGCCCTTGCATTGTCATGTTGCAAAAGGACACCTGCTGATAGCAATCCACGTCGCTTTGACTTGACTGCATGCCGCAGATGATTTTTAGGAGATCTGTGTATGATGCACTGGTGACAGTGGCCCCTCTACGCATGAAATGCTCCAAAATGACGCCTTTTTCATCCCAAAAGAGAGTCAGCATAACCTTCCCTGCTGATAGTTCTGTTCGAAACTTCTTTGGTTTTGGTGATGAGGAATGGCGCCATTCCTTGCCGGCTCTCTTCGTTTCCAGTTGCTGGAAGTGAACCCAGGTTTCATCCTCAGTATCGATTCTTGCAAGGAAGCCATCACCTTCTCGTTCAAAGTGCCTAAGAAGTTCTTCACAAGCATCAACACGTCGTTCTCTCGTTTCAGGAGTCAGCTGCCATGGCACCCATCTTGCAGACACTTTTGAAACTGGAGCACATCGTGCACAGTGTGGTGTGCTGACCCATGTCTAATCTGTAAACATGCTGCAATGTCATACAGTCTCACTCGGCGGATATCCTTCACTATGGCTTCAACTGCTGCAATGTTCTGTAGAGTCACAACTCGTTGTGCCTGACCTGGACGAGGAGCATCTTCGACTGAATTCACACCATGTGCGAACTTCCTACTCCATTCATGGACTTGCTGCTGTGACAAACATGCATCACCATACTGAACCTTCATTCATCGATGATTTTCAATAGGTTTCATACCTTCACTACGCAAAACCCGAATAACAGAATGCTGTTTTTCCCTGGTGCAAGTCGCAAGTGGGGTGGCCATCTTTATACCGATACTGCGACGGTATGTGTACATCCGCACTATGCTGCCACCTACAGGCCATTCTGCACGCTGTTTGTCGCACGCTTACCAACTTACAGGATAATGGTGCGAAATGCGAAATTTCTGTTTTTTATTACAAATTTAAGGTTTTCATTTGACTCGCCCTCGTACAATGACAAAAAAGGAAAGCATGGTCCACAGCTACGATTAAAATATAGGATTAAGGGATCTCATGGATAAGATTCACTGATTACACTTCCATTCTAAGTGAAACAGACGTAGAATTACCGGACACTTTTAATGAAATGAATTGAATAATGCGCATTTAAAATGGCTTGAGAATAAACCAAAGGATGACGAAAGTAATGGTGAAGCAGTTGTTGGGAATGCAGGAGGACGGGGTAGGTTATCTTCAATCAGAAAGATTTCCAACGATCAGTAATAAAATGATATTAATTAAATAAACCCATGAAAAATGTTTTGCATCACCCCTCTTCCCATAACTCCTGCCGGCCGGAGTGACCGTGCGGTTTTAGGGGCTACAGTCTGGAGCCGAGCGACCGCTACGGTCGCAGGTTCGAATCCTGCCTCGGGCAAGGATGTGTGTGATGTCCTTAGGTTAGTTAGGTTTAATTAGTTCTAAGTTCTAGGCGACTGATGACCTCAGAGGTTAAGTCGCATAGTGCTCAGAGTCATTTGAACCATTTTGAACCATAAGCCCTGAAGACCGACGTTGACTGTGGATATTATTTCACAGATACATTCCCTTTGACTGTTCAGAGATGTCACTAAACCCGCCCACAAATGTAAACAATCATGCATGAGCAGCGCCTATTAGACAGAGGGGGGGGGGGGGGGGGGGGTCCGACAGCCGATCAGTTCCAGTCATTCCACCAGGAAGGAGGTCCACAGCTCGTGTTGTCTGTAGTTCAACCATGCATGGACGGTCAATACCGAGGTTTGATCGCGTCCGCATTGTTACTTTGTGTCAGGAAGGTCTCTCAACTAGGAAAGTGTCCAGAAGTCTCGGAGTGAACCAAAGCGATGTTGTTCGGACATGCAGGAGACACAGAGAGCAGGAACTCTCGATAACATGCCTCGCTCAGGCCGCCAAAGGGCTGTAAATGAGGTGGACGACTGCTACCTACGGATTGTTGCTGACAGCAACGCCATCGTGTTGAATAACGCTTTTTGTGCAGCCACAGGACGTCGTGTTACGTCTCAAACTATGCGCAATAGGCTGCATGATGCGCAAGTGCATTCCGGCGTCCATGGCGAGGTCCATCTTTGCAACCACGGCACCATGCAGCACGGTACAGATGGGCCCAAGAACAAGCCGAATAACCCACTCAGGATTAGCATCACGTCCTCTTCACCGATGAGTGTCGCAAATGCCTTCAACCAGACAATCGTCGGAGACGTGTTTGGAGGTAACCAGGCCAGGCTGAATGCCTTAGACACACTACCCAACGAGTCCACCGAGGTTGAGGTTCCCTGCTATTTTGGTGTGGCGTTATGTGTGGCCGACGTACGCCGCTGGTGGTTCTGAAAGGCGCCGTAACGGCTGTAAAATACGTGAATTCCATCCCCCGGCCGATAGTGCAACCATGTCGGCAGCATACTGGCGAGGCTTTAATTTTCATGGACGACAATTCTTACACCCATCGTGCACATCTTGTGAACTGCTTCCTTCAGGATAACGACATCGATCGACTAGAGCGACCAGCATGTTCTCCAGACATGAATCCTGTCGAACATGCATGGAATAGGTTGAAAAGGGCTGTTTATGAACGACGTGACCACAAACCAGTCTGAGGGATCTACGCCGAATCGCATCGCCGTTGAGGAATGGGACAATCCTGACCAACAGTGCTTTGATGAACTTATAAATAGTATGCCACGACGAATACAGGCATGTTTCAATGCAAGAGGACGTGCTACTGGGTATTAGAGGTACCGGTGTGTACAGCAATCTGGACCACCTCCTCTGATGGTCTATTTGTACGGTGGTACAACATGCAATGTGTGGTTTCCATGAGGAGTAAAACGAGCGGAAATGATGTTTATGTAGATCTCTATTCCAATTTTCACTACAGGTTCGGAAGTCTCGCATCTGAGGTGATGCAGAACATTTTTTGGTGTGTACATGAAGTAATATTCAAGTTAGTTGTTGCTTCTTCTTGAAAAAAGTCAGCACAGCTAGACGTTTTAAATTATTCCAAGTCCTCTAAAACATTAAAGTCCTCTCACTGTAACTCTGAATGATGCCTGGTGGATCTAAAGCTCGCCTATGATGCCTACGGAGTCTAAATCTCGGAGACGATGGACGAACACTGCAGCTTGTGTACTCGGCGGTAACTGGAGAATGTACACGACTCTGCGCACCGAAGAGAGCTGTCCGCCGTAGCTCAGTGCTCAGAGGCATCCCTATCTACACACGTGATGGCCTTGGGTTGGTAGCTGCGAACCCTGGTGGACCTCGGTGTAGTTCGAAGTGCCAACCCATACAGTAGCTGCGCTGCGACTGTCTTGAGCCCGGCTTATCGACTGTGGTGCGGTACTTTCTGGAGTCGTGAGTAGCGTCACCACACCGTTAATTGGGCAGAGAAAATCTTAACATCAATGCTGGAGACCATATAATTATCGAATTTGAAAGAAAGTAAGAGAACATAAAAATGACGAAGTGAGGGGATTAAATAGATTAGAACAGAATACGCTGGAACAGCATCCAACATAGGTTTTAATTTAAGGAAACATTTCTGATAATTGACGTTTTGAGCATGGAATTATGGAAGTGAATCACTGATTATAGGAAACCTAGAAAAAAGAGAATTCAAGCGTGTGAGATGCGGTGTTAGAGAGAAAGATCCTAAAAATTAAATGGACCCATAAGAAACGTCTCCCACAGAATCAGCCATGAAGGGAAAATGTAGAGAAGAATTAGTAGAAGTTGGAACAAAATGATTGATATTTATTAAAACATCATGGAATAGCTTTAGAGCTATTTGGGTGGACCCCCATGCGGGAAAAGTTGTTGTGGAAGGCGGAGTCTGGAATATACCCAAGAAATAATTGAAGGTGGTAGGTATTTCTCCTATGAGACGAAGAGTTTGGCTCAGGTGAGGAAGACGTGGTGGGCCGTATCACACCAATCAGAAGACTAAAATCTTATACTGACGTCCTATATGTTATACTACATGGTTAACCAAAAGTAATTCTATGTCGAAGGAAACCAGAGAATACTGCACAGCTCTTTAACTTCAATAGAGTTCCCCCTTTTCCTCCATTTTTCAGGTGGTTTTTATGGACTCCTCTACGTCTTCCCACCAGTTTCTCTAATGAGTATAACAATTGAAACATTTCCTCATCTCACAACATCTGTTTCATGCTGTTTCATTAGCTGTAAAGTTCACTATTCTAGGATGCGTTTATATGTAAGTTACAGCTAAACTCTGCTTTTGTCTATGTGGCTGTTTCACTTCCGACGCTAACGCATTGAATCTCCACAATTTTTGTACAACTCTGACTGTGATTTATTATTCCTGTAATCGAACGGTATTAAACCTTTTCATTTCCAAAAGTGTACCACGGTGCATTTCTTTAAGGAACATTTGTAAGTTTTTGCATATGCGCTTCAGCAAATACATATTCGCAAAACAAATAATAAAAATGAAGGTAAGAAGTATAGTACTCTACTCCCGATCTAATGATCTTGGCACCTGTATTTATTATTCACATTTTCTGTAAAACTCAAACTTATATACACTGTGCTGAAACACAAAGTTCCTATAATAGTACCACTGAATATTCATTACTAAAACTTCGAAATGCCCGTACTGTGCATAAAGGAACCAAACTGAAGTAATAGCCATTGATCTGAGAGGTTGAAGACCGCACTAACATTTTTCCTTGGTTTCCTGCTAAACCCTAACGAACGGTGGGGTGAGTAACCCAAGGCTTAAAATAATCCTACTTCTAGAGGTACTTCGTACGTGGAGGTTTACTTGTAGTATATAAATAAGGCACACAATATTTCTTCCCATTGAGAAAGATGCCCAAACCACAGGAAGATGTAATACAAAATTCATGTATACACTTGTTTCACGAACACTAATATGAACTAGACTGACGTATATTTTGTGACTTGTAATCCAACGAAAGAACGCCATGAACTACTGTATCTCCTATTTCTATGCTATTTTATTTATTTTAATCAGTCAACTAAAATCTAAGTGAACTACGTAAATTTCAGTTAATTAAATTTTTATGGATATACACTCCTGGAAATTGAAATAAGAACACCGTGAATTCATTGTCCCAGGAAGGGGAAACTTTATTGACACATTCCTGGGGTCAGATACATCACATGATCACACTGACAGAGCCACAGGCACATAGACACAGGCAACAGAGCATGCACAATGTCGGCACTAGTACAGTGTATATCCACCTTTCGCAGCAATGCAGGCTGCTATTCTCCCATGGAGACGATCGTAGAGATGCTGGATGTAGTCCTGTGGAAGGGCTTGCCATGCCATTTCCACCTGGCGCCTCAGTTGGACCAGCGTTCGTGCTGGACGTGCAGACCGCGTGAGACGACGCTTCATCCAGTCCCAAACATGCTCAATGGGGGACAGATCCGGAGATCTTGCTGGCCAGGGTAGTTGACTTACACCTTCTAGAGCACGTTGGGTGGCACGGGATACATGCGGACTTGCATTGTCCTGTTGGAACAGCAAGTTCCCTTGCCGGTCTAGGAATGGTAGAACGATGGGTTCGATGACGGTTTGGATGTACCGTGCACTATTCAGTGTCCCCTCGACGATCACCAGTGGTGTACGGCCAGTGTAGGAGATCGCTCCCCACACCATGATGCCGGGTGTTGGCCCTGTGTGCCTCGGTCGTATGCAGTCCTGATTGTGGCGCTCACCTGCACGGCGCCAAACACGCATACGACCATCATTGGCACCAAGGCAGAAGCGACTCTCATCGCTGAAGACGACACGTCTCCATTCGTCCCTCCATTCACGCCTGTCGCGACACCACTGGAGGCGGGCTGCACGATGTTGGGGCGTGAGCGGAAGACGGCCTAACGGTGTGCGGGACCGTAGCCCAGCTTCATGGAGACGGTTGCGAATGGTCCTCGCCGATACCCCAGGAGCAACAGTGTCCCTAATTTGCTGGGAAGTGGCGGTGCCGTCCCCTACGGCACTGCGTAGGATCCTACGGTCTTGGCGTGCATCCGTGCGTCGCTGCAGTCCGGTCCCAGGTCGACGGGCACGTGCACCTTCCGCCGACCACTGGCGACAACATCGATGTACTGTGGAGACCTCACGCCCCACGTGTTGAGCAATTCGGCGGTACGTCCACCCGGCCTCCCGCATGCCCACTATACGCCCTCGCTCAAAGTCCGTCAACTGCACATACGGTTCACGTCCACGCTGTCGCGGCATGCTACCAGTGTTAAAGACTGCGATGGAGCTCCGTATGCCACGGCAAACTGGCTGACACTGACGGCGGCGGTGCAAAAATGCTGCGCAGCTAGCGCCATTCGACGGCCAACACCGCGGTTCCTGGTGTGTCCGCTGTGCCATGCGTGTGATCATTGCTTGTACAGCCCTCTCGCAGTGTCCGGAGCAAGTATGGTGGGTCTGACACACCGGTGTCAATGTGTTCTTTTTTCCATTTCCAGGAGTGTAGTTCATAGTGGCGTCCGAGCAGAAACATTTTTGAATACATGAAAGGTATCATAGATATTCCATTTAAATATGCATAACTTGTAATAGAATAGCATTTGTTGTAAAAACAACTGCTGAATTTTCTGTTTTTCGTGAACAAATACGACAGGAGACCCGTGGAGGACGACTGAAAAGGAAATGAAAATCGTGACGAGATGAACTTCTGTCAGTGCAGTGGGACGTAATAAAGTAAGATACTCTCTGGCTATCTTACTTGTCACTAAGCTGCTCTTTTAGATTTCTTTGAAGTTGAGCTTTTAGAAATACAAAAAATTCCTTTCTTACAGCTAGTCACGCAGTTAGTGAGCTCATTGTAAACCAGATGGCTGATTTAGAACACTGTGCTTGAAAGATGGTCAAGCGGCACTAGATTTTTCCTTAAAACTTTTTATCAATTAAATCTCGGCTCGGGACTTACAACTGAGCTAATAGTTTGCATTACTAGACTGAGCTGTAGAGGATAAAAACAGCAGAGAAAGACAGAGATTGGAATACACTCAGAAAATAATTGAGGACATAGGTTCAAGTGCTACTCTGAGGTGAATAGGTTGGCACAGGAGAGAAATGCATGGTGAATGGTGTACAAGCAGTCAGAAGACTGATGACAAAAAAATAAAAATGAATTAGGGAATTATGTGGGCTTTGTCTCCGGTGTTTTGTGGTATGGCCAAGACAGCAAAGTAATTAAACATGGATGGTGCCGAACACAACAATGTGGAACCAGAAGCTGATGGTGAGGAATCTACTGCGTAGACAAAACTAAATTTCGAGGGGTATGCATAATTATTTAAAAGCCTAGAGGAAATGCCTATAAGTATGAAGACTCTATTATATTGCGTACGCGAAATCTTGTCTGCACAAACGACTTTGTCATCAGCACTGGACCACATACTGAAAAAAAAGAGAACACCCATAAAACACGAAGTTTCGGAAATGAAATAAGCGCAAGGGGAACTGCCTGAAACAGTGAAGAAACTGTTTGATAAAGTATGGTCGATCAGTGAGATATAATCCTTACTATCATAAATGCTTCGACAAGTATTCGGTAGAGTAGATAATGAAGCCGCAAAACAGAAAACCAAATTGGAAAAGAAAATAGAATAACAGAATTAAAGGTTTGCAACGTGAGAAAAAATTTCGTAAAGGAATTTTTATATTGAGAAACAAATAAAATCTCAAATTCAAGATGCGCACGGCAATTAAATATGTAACTGACATATGAACGGAACAGTTCAAATGAAACTGAAACAACTGAGCTATCCCAGATTAGAGATAAATTGGGAAAAGGTTTTACGAAATGGCCAGACGACATTTGAATTTTATGGAGGAACGGAATGTGAAATCAAACACCTTTCATACGTCTAAATTGCTAAACTTATTTTATTGTGCAACCAGTTTCTCCGAAAAGATTGACATACAGAAACCTAAGAAGGAAATGTCGCAACTCAAAGGGATGTTTCAGGATACAGAGTCAGTCACTCATGCCTTGGAGCCATGTAAGACTCTGCACCACAAATCAATAGGCAGCGGCAGGTTCAATTTAAACCAATGGATCAATTATTTACTGATGTAACACTATTTGGGGGCTGCAGCTACTGTGTCCCAAAATTTTTTATAGGACAGCGGAGGTAATTTCAGGCATCTTCACCAAATATAAAGGGTATTCATCCCATTCATCAGAAAATAGCATTTGTTAGTCGGTATACACAAGGTGCCACCACCTTGTGGACTACGGAAACCTTGGAATAGTGTAATTCCTATGAACATTTTGAAAGAGCATTTTTATCAAAATACTGGTCCGCAGGATTTCAGGACAGTCTATGGAAGGAGGTGTTTAACCTGGAAACATTCCATACTTGCCAGAGCTGTTTCTGTAAAGGATTTGTAATGTATGTAATGTACGTAAGCAAGACTGAATATTTGGATGAGCCAATACCACATAAACATATCTGATGGATACTCAAAGCGAAGATGACGATTGAGAACACTGGGAAACTTATACCAGACTCAGCTGGTCTTGTTAAAGAAAAGGTCAAGCTAAAAGGTGTTAGCATGGAAGGCCACCCATCGTCTGCATGCAATAAAAGCAACAATCAATATGGATCAATCGAACACCATGTGAATTATGTCTTACCGCATGCCTGCCCATCATATCAGTAATGTATGTAAGATGATTCGCGTTTTTCTGAAAGGAATAAAAGACAATGCAGGAGTGTAGATATGCCCTTGGATTCAAGATTAACCATGGTAACCTATTTCTAACAACGGCACCAAACGGAATAATTGTCTAGGAAAGCAGTTACAAGTGAAGTCAAATAATACCTGGCAGAACCAAAACAGTATGTGAGATAAACCTAAAAATTAGAGCTGACGTATTCATAATCAGGTAACTAGTGTCGATTTAAGTGGTTGACATCAATCATTTGGCCACAACAAACTTGGAAACCAGAATGCAACCACATTTTGCCTCGAAGTCTTGGTCGCAGAATAGGGTGGGCACAATGTTGAACATGCACATCTACTAAACTACGTATATAAAAAAAAATGTATCTCAGGGATGAGTTATGTGTGGAACCTAACTGGTGCAGCGAACTGCATAATGCTGTGTCAGAAGGAACTGTAAATGTTGTAGTTGCCAGTATATAAATTGCCATTATGCTGGACACAGGAGCTGCCGTATAACTGGTTTGCATTAATCATTTCAAAAGATTTTGTGAAGTTATTAAAATACAAACACTACTAGGCCAAAATTGTTACTCTTCAGGCTTTCCCGGTGATCTAATGACATCTTGAGTTTTCTGGTGTTCTACCGGATATCAGTGTCGTTCTTGCACGATATTTCGGTAACGTCAGAGGACTGACGGTTTGTGTAAAGGATTTGAAAAGTACGTAAGCAAGACTCAATATTTGGATGAACCAATATCACATAAAGATATCTGATGAAGTTAGAAGCTACGTTACCTAAATATCGTGGAAGAACCACTCTGATATCCGGCAGAACACCCGTCACTCCAAAACTGTTAGGTTGTGGTACCTGTTGGCACCAGGTCATTTAATACGAGGATACAAACTCACCTTCTCACTCCACTATGAAATGTAACTCTACAGTGCCCAATCCTAGTTGTCCATTGTCTAGCGGTTGATTTATTCTAGGCGTTAACTTAATAAGAGAGTGGGACACAAAGACTGACGTCTCCACAGGCAAATGCTGCTTGCCTGTTGATGAACTGATTTTTTTTCGACTTATTTAACACACAATGAAACCATGGTAAATACTCCCAAAGTTTAAAGATCTGACTTATTAGTAGTGGAAGCAACAACTTACAAAGGCCGGCCGGTGTGGCCGAGCGGTTCTAGGCGCTTCAGTCTGGAACCGCGCGACCGCTACGGTCGCAGGTTCGAATCCTGCCTTTGATGTCGTTAGGTTAGTTAGGTTTAAGTAGTTCTAAGTTCTAGGGGACTAATGACCACAGAAGTTAAGTCCCATAGTTCTCAGAGCCAACTTACAAAGACAGCAGCATAACGTTACCTATGTATCTTGTACCATTTAGTGCATAATGAACATAGTATCAGGGTTTAAACACCTTACAGCAAAAGAGTAACCGAACTTAATGATTGTCCTACAATGATATTCAAAAGCGTTTGAAGAGAAACCTGGTGCCATCTGCAGCTACGAATACTGTGTAGTTTTTCCTATTGTCATATTTGGTTGTCATATCTGTGGGCGAAGCTACCTGTTATGACCCAATATGTGTAATATGTTATCATGGAGTATTATTACTGTTGTGTCAGCTACTGTGAATTCATCAGAACAAGGGAAGAGAGAAGTTGCGACGGCCGATGGCAGAAATACAAAATGATGTGCACGTAACAGCTTCACATTAATATAAGATTTTGTTTCTAAAAGAGGAAAGAAACATAACTTAACATCTTGTTATGAAGTGGTTTCATGTGCTTCCTGTGCCTCCTTACTCTCTATTACTACTCGAGAACGCACGCTAAGTATCGTCTTCCTGTTACTGAGTACTGATGGTCTTGTAATCTGCGACAGAACTGGGGCTGATGAGCTGTGGGTGGCTGGTTAATTTAGTGTTGACGAGGGCGCTGAACTCTGCGCGAGCGTGTCAGCCCATTCTTATGCCTTTTCACGGCACTGCTCTGATCTGTGTACAGTCGATGTTTCAGGACTGCTAACTTACAAAATTTTACTTGGCTTTGAACCCCAGCTATGAGAAGTTAATCCGAATTACCTCTATGAATAAGTAAATTAATTATCAATAAGTAAATTAATACATAAAGGTGACCATGATGTCATTTTCACAAGCATCAGGAGGAAAATTGGAGACATGCATCTTACTAAACCACAGTGCTACCAATGCTGCAATATAGATTGCATCAACTTCTTTTCCGGTTTAGCTATTTAAAAATACAATCCACTATTAACTTAATATTACATGAAAGGATAAATCTGAAACAAGGATGGCTAAGCATATCTGTTTATTGCACCAACAACAATAATCATTCTAAGATTGTCTAAATTCACTCATAGTTACCTAACTGCAAATTGTTTGTTGCACTCACTCTGAAATGTGTGGTTGCTTAATTGGCACATGACAACAACTGAAATACAATTATTGTAATCATTCACTGTCGCCCTAATGTATTGAGGCTTTGTGTAATAATGGCTGCTACTGAAAATTGTGTTCAGATGAAGACACATTTTCTTGTAATCATTTTCATCTAAATACGGTATCCGGAACTTTGATCCTACTTATAATGGCATTCTTTGCCTGTAGTATGATTCAGCGTAATAGTTGAATTCTGAGAATCTTTCATATGATACCTCGCCTCTCTACTACTGTTCGCATCTAGCATTACTCGTGGTAGTGCTTGGGAATTGCTATCTAATAACATCTCCGATTCTCAACGGCGTAATCAGCACCAAATACTTTAGAACCAAAGCGCTGTGTCGTGAACAGCAAAGAAGGAGAGGTTTCGAGAATTCATAAATTTTTAGCTCAGCAGTGGTGCTAACAGGGGAGTTTTACTCATATGGCAGATGTAGCATATCATGTTGGGGTCTCTCCAGCAACAAGGCCTAGTATTTCTGGGGAAATTTAACTACTAGCAGTTTTAAATTTAAAATAACAATACTGTTTATGATTGTGAGCGTATGATTGTGCCATATTTTAAAGCACTGAAATTAATTTGGCATTGACATGAAATTGTGTCTTCAACGAATTAAAACTGCATTCATCATAAAACTATTTTTGTAAAAAACAATTTGTGTATTATAATTCATCACATGACTCTTTCCTGCATTTTCTGTTCTACATTGCTGTAATGGGTATTGTTATATATTTTCTCGACAGTATTGTTTAGTTTACATTGTTAAACAAACGTCTAAAATAATGTATGTACCATCGCACTGGGAGTAGCAGGCCACCAAGGGCATCTTTTAGACAACCACAATATTCAAAAAAGTCTCACAACTGTTCGTTCCAATTAAGGTTTGCTGAGGTCTAAGTTACTAGATGCAGTTTTTGTGATCTGATCTTACGTCGATTTCTAAAATTTTATGTTTCGTCACAATCTTCGTTCACAGTATATTTCTTCACCATGTTTCAACGTAGTTCCCTGAAGTTTACATGTGCTTCAATGCTTAACAGTCTATCACCAGAGACACAAGACTAATTTTCCGTAGTTAAGAATGACACAGTGACTTGTTTAGCACATTATAGTTTTACACGTTAATTTCTGGAATTGGATTTTGGTAAGAAGCAGCAGAAGATGGTATTTCACGGAGCGAGTGGTTAATTCTTTATGAGAAAGCAGAGAAAGTGATAGAACTTTCAGAGATGTAGAATCCGACATATGGTTTATTCTTTACACGTTTATATCCTCCTCAGCACGTTAGTGTTCTACTGTGAACATATATGCCACACTCTTGCAGTTTTTGTAACGACTAAATGGGGCGGAATACTTGCGCTCGAATCGAGACAGCATTAACCTCCACCATAAGACAGTCTTGACACGTAGTTGTGGAGCTACTTAAGAGCATTAAATGTTTTCATATTCGGTAGACACACAAAATTGAAGAGACATTCAACTATTACTTGTCCAAGCATGGTTTCGCCTTGCAGTATGACTGATTCTGAGAAATGACTTCAGCGATGTCCAGTCTTATTATTTTAGCTAATGTTTATCATTTTAGCCAGGTAATGGTTCAAAAATTCAACCTGATAACATCTGTTAGTACTTTTGTTGTTGTCGTGCCCACCGACCCATTAATTTTCTTAGTCAAGTTGTTCCATAAATTTCTTTTATCCGCAAGTCGACCTCCGCGTTACTTAACCCAATCTGCTCATCTAATTTTCAACACTTTGCTGTTACGCCATATTTCAAACACTTCCATTCTCTTATGGCCTGACAGGCTTTTCGTCCACATTTCACTTCTGGTCAACGCTACACTCCAGGAAAATAACTCCAAAAAAGATTCTTTGACATTTAAATTTATACTCTCTGTTAACAAATTTCCTCTTTGAAGAAACTTTTTACTGCTGTCGCCTGTCTGTATTCTGCATTCTCTCTATTTCAGTCAACGCCAGCGACATTTGTGCCTAAATAACAATGTTAACCAACTACTTTTGGTCTCTGATTTCCTAATGAACTTTCTTCAACAACCCTTTCGTAATTCGACTACATCCCTCATTACTTTCGTACTACTTTTGGTGATGCTCATATTGTAATCTCTCTTAGGAGCAGAATCCAATCAGTTCAGCTGCTGTTTCAAGTCCTTTGCCTTCTCAGAAAGTATTACAATGTCGTCGGCTAACCTCAAATAATTAAACTTTGAAACTGTAATTGCCTTTCCAAGTTTCTTTCGCAGCTTATTCAATATTTAGACTGAATAATGTCAAGGATAGGCTAGAAACTTCTTTGAATCCCAACTTCTATATCCCTTTCGTTTCCTTCGAGTCGTAGAACCACATTATGATGTTGTACAAGTGGTAGATAACTTTACACTTCCTCTATTTTTTCATTGCTGCCTTTAGAATGTAAAATGCTGTATTCAAGTCAACTCTGTCAAGAGGTTTCTTTAAATCTACAAATATTATAAATGTGGGTGTCTATACAGACTGTCTTCTAAGGTATTTCCTCACATGTTACTGCATTTCTCCAGAACCAAAAATGAACTTCCCATAGGTCGACGTGTACTATTTATTAGATTCTTTTGTAAATAATTCTTGTGCTTTCTTGAAACCATGACTTATTAAAGTACACCTGCCACCTCGTTCCTTCATTGAAATTGAAATTAATGAAACAAAACTTTATTAGTAACCAATGCTTCAAACTTCATAGCCGATTTTCTCAAGAACTGTTGAGAGTAGCATTTACTGAACTGCACGGGATTATTGATACTTACGTTCCTAGCTTGAAGTACCATAAAAAACTCAAAATCCTATCACTATACTGTCGTCTTGTGACAAAAACAAAGTAAGTGAAGTGAATAGGGATTGGATATACGTAGAAAAGTGTGAGTGTTTGAAGTAATGTCGAACGTGAGAACAGTTTATGGTCTCGTTAAACCGATTTGTAAGGAAAACCTCAACTGTTACACTGAAGATGCCTTAAATAAAGACAAACGCGTCCAGTCCAAGAAGTTTTTATTGCAGTCACAACTATCATACTGCTCATAAAGTTGTGTCTGCGGAAAAGAGTCCCCAAAAAGCAAAAAGACAACACGAAAAACACTATGCAGTAAAAGCAACAAGCTTAAAGCGATTAAGGTATGTCGACATCGTTGCTTTTCTGGGAGCAATGCGCTTTAGCAAAACATCAGATCAGTACCATGCTGATAAATAAACCGTAAAATTTAGTGAGGGGGTATGTTGTATCTTTTTTTTACATTTATGCTCGTCGTTTTAACAGAGTTACCAACATGCCTACGACACGTGTGTATGTATTTTTTATTATCGTTTATACGTTCTTTAACAATTGCCTGGTGTGCGAGTGAAATGTCGGACGAGGAATCAACGATCGAATTGTAGCAGGTGACCCTCGTTCCTAACACAATGGAGGCATCCGGACACTGCGCGATGAAATACAATTCCAATTTCAAAACAATGCTGGCAGTTACGGTAGGGCATAAATCCCGCGACTAGTATTGCAGTCTGGGTCCTCTACGGTTTTTAATTAATGCGGCTCATTTTTACGAGAGGCGCACGTGAAACTTCGCGAAAGAGTTGCAAAGATTTACTGGCGTAATGAGTCCCGGCTGCGCCGCATTAAGCTGAAATACAACGTGACGTTTATTTTTGTCACGTACACTAATTAAGTCGGGCGTAAACCTTAAACGAAATTAATTTTTGCAGCGGTGAAGACTTCTGGCGAGTCGTCGCCACTTTAAAGGTAATTAGAACGCCGCGGGCTGCGGGGTATCTCCAAGTTAGTCCCGACCATCTTAGATGAAGGAAAACGGTGCTACCTCAGCCGGGAAGCAATATTTTCTTTTCGGTTTCCTCAGAAAAAGTTGGTTGCTAGGAGTCCTCCGTGGGAGGGAAAGCGCTTTTGAATGCAGAGCTCACTTTCCCAGGATCACTCATGTAAGAGTAAAATATCTAAGTCGCATGAAATCTTCATATTCCGTACAAGCCTGAAAATACAAAAACCAAAATAACAACGTTACTAAGACGAGAACGTATTTTCTTGTGAAGAAGGAAGGGACCGGGAGGAGGTAAAATTTGAAGTACATACGCTGTTTATTTACGTACAAGAGGTGTGGAGAATTAAAATTGGGGGGATGGCATTTACCTTGAACAAAATAAAGGTCATGTTTCTCTCTGTTTGCCTGCATGTTCTATATGAAGATGTTACACTATAATCACTGCATTTGCGTTTATTCTATCTATAAAGAAAAGAAAATTTGGGTACAAAATAAATATTGGTATTACGGTCATCTATGAATCCTGCATACTCGGTTCGCTACACAAATAATCAAACAACTTGTAATACTGAGTTTTATTACAACAACAGAAGTAAAGATACTTAACTTCAAAATAATCAGTCTTCTTCAGAATAGACAAACACAAGTAACACTCCTGATCCTAGCGTTCGCTACTAACAAAAGTCTGTAAACTGAACTACAGTAAATGCCGATCTCTAACTGAGCTAAACAGAGATTGCTAATGAAGAGGCTATGATGCATCGGCTACCAAAGTGGCTAATGATGTAGCTGGTAACAAAGGGGGGTGCCACCAGTTGGGCGTGGCGCTTATGTCCTCTTCACCTAGGAGCCGCTGCTGTTACGTTGTCGTCCTGGAGGGAGGTTAGTCAGTGTGCAATTGGGTGACCTCTTCACACAGCCGTCTCTTCTCTGTCGTTCCCGACTAGCGTACCGGCACTGAATTTACGCCGTAACAGAATTAGAAAATAATCTTTGAACAAAAACATACACCTCAAAAGCATGTTTGAAAACTGATAATGTAATACAACTGGGAAGGATTCGTTTTATAGTGTTGTAATTTCCATGAAGGGAAGTTAATTCCTAATGCATGGCAAATTTTACTCATTATGTTACCGTTATTTAGCTGACTAGCAGTATTAACAGGTCGCACCCCTGAAACAAATGTGACAATTCAAAAAAACAGCAGTTTGGCAGTTTTTAGTTTTTGTCACTGACAAGTGGCCCAACGTGCACCAGAAACGTTGCATCACTGTCCTGTAATTTTACCACGTCAGGGCAGATGTGTCAGCTTTATTGCAAGCTACTTCATGTTTCGCCAAGGCAAGAGCAGTGGCACTTTGGCATTGCTACCGGCAGATGTGCATCGGTCGTTCAAGAACAGCGGTACAGTCAAAGTTGTGAAACTTCTCATGTGTATACCATTCATTGCTACAACGTCTGTGTTTATACAGTGTGTGTGACTTACATTACAATATCCTTCAGACATGCATGTTTGAAGGAACAGAAACTGTTTTGACACTTGTGGATGTAAACTGATTACCATACGTTTTACCTAATTGTTGTTCATTATTAAATTGTATTAATTTTCAGAAATTACAGTTTTGGCTTTTGTACCGAATCCGAAATTGTACTGATTGCTTTCCTAGATAATTATTTTGAACAATTAGAACATGAGCCCACTCAAATTGTAAATAATTGCGAAAGCGTACCTGACCTCTTAGCAACAAATAATTCTGGAGAAATAGGGAGTATCATGACGGTTACAGGGACTAGCGACCATAAGGCAGCAGTTGCTGCTACGATGAATACCGTAATACCCTCGCCCATCAAAAAGAAGAGCAAAGTACATCTATTTAAAAAACCGGATAAAATTGATCTTAACGCCTTTTTAAGAGACAGTCTCCGCTCCTTTCGTTCTGATTATGTAAGCGCATAAAAGATGTGGAATGAGTTTTAAAAGATAGTATCGATGGCAATTGAAAGATGTATACCACATAAATACGTAAGTGATCGTACTCATCCCCCATGGTACACAAAACGTGTCAGATCGCTGTTGCAGAAGCAACGAAAAAAGCGTACCAAATTTAAAACAACGTAAAATCCCCAAGACTGGCAAAGTTTTGTAGAAGTTCGAAAGATAGTGAGTACTTAAATGCGAGATGCTTATAATAATTTCACAACCAAACTCTGTCTCGGAATCCGGCAGAAAACCCAAAGAGGTTCTGATAATGCATAAATCACACAAGTGACAAGACGCAATCAATACCTTCACCTCGCAATAACAAAGGTGAAGTCAATGATGACATTGCCACTAAAGCAGAGTTATTAAACACGGTTTTCCGAAACTCCTCCACCAAAGAAGACGAAGTAAATATTCCTTAATTTCGATCAAGGACAACTGCCAAGATGAGAAACATAGAAGTAGACATCCTCGGTGTAGCAAAGCACCTAACATCACTTAATAAAGGCGAGGCTTCCAGTCCTGATTGTATACCATTCAGGTTGCTTTTCAGAGTATTCTGATACAATAGCTCCATATTTAGTATTTACATACAACCGCTCGCTCATAGATCCGCACCTAAGGACCAGAAAATTGCTCATGTCACACCAATAAGCAAAAAGCGAAATAGCAGTAATCCACTGAATTACAGGCCCATATCACTACAGTCGATTTTCATTAAGGATTTGGAACATATACCATGTTCAAACATTGTGAATTACCTCGAAGAAAACAATTTCTTGATTCATACTCGGCACGGATTCAGAAAATATCGCTCTCACGAAACACAACTAGCTCTTTATATTCATGAAGTAATGGGTGCTATCGACAGGGGTTGTCAAATTGATTCCACATTTTTAGCTGTTGAGAAGGCTGTCGACAGCGTTCCTCACAAGCGTCTTCTAATCAAACTGCGTGCCTATGGAATATCGCCTCAGTTGTGCGACTGGATTAGTGATTTTGTATCAGAAAGGTCACAGTTCGTAGTAATTGACGGAACGTCATCGAATAAACAGAAGTAATATCCGGCGTTCCCCAAGGAAGTGTTCCTGTTCTTTGTATATTAACGACATAGGAGACAATGTGAGTAGCAGATGATGTTGTCATTTACCGTCTTATAAAGTCATCAGATGACTAAAACGAATTGCAAAATGATTTAGGTAAGATATCCGTATGGCGCGAAAGGTGGCAACTGACCGTGAATAAAGAAAAGGATTACAATTACAAATAACCTAAATTGGAACGATCACATAGATAGTGTTGCAGGTAGAGCAAACCGAAGACTGAGATTCATTGACAGAACACTTAAAAGGTGTAAGAGATCTACTAGAGAGACTGCTTACACCACGCTTCTCCACCCTATTCTGGAGTATTGGTGCGCAGTGTGCGATCCGCATCAGGTGGGGCTGACGGATGACATCAAAGATTTCAAAGAAGTGAAGCTCGTCTTGTATTATCGCGAAATAGGGGAGACAGTGCCGCAGACATGATACGTGAATTGGAGTTGCAACCATTAAAACAAAGGTGTTTTTCGTTCCTACGCGATCTTCTCATGAAACTTCAATCAGCAGTTTTCTCCTCCGATTGCGAAAACATTCTGTTGGCACCACCTACATAGAGAGAAATGATCTTCACCATAAAATAAGAGGAATCAGGGCTCACAAAGAAAAATTTAAGTGCTCGTTTTTCCCTCGAGCTGTTCGAGAGTGGAACGGTAGAGAGACAGCTTCAAGGTGATTCATTGAATCCTCTGAAAGGCACTTCACTGTGAATAGCAGAGTAATCACGTAAATGTATATGTATTTTTCTCACAATTTCACCTCATTTTTCAGTTTTTGCATTTTAACTTAATTACTGGTGGATGTTCGAATGTCGTATTATATTATACTAAGTACAAAAAATAAATATCATTTGGGTAGAAAAGCGGCAAAAGTAATACATGATGGATCATACTAAAATCTAAATAATGTATAGAAAATCAAAGAAAGGCACAGAACTCAAGGAATTAATTACCTGATGATACCTCACATTTGAAGAGAACAAATGTACATGTTCCTATTACTACTGTACAGATTATAACGGAATTTACCGTCAAATTTACTTATTTTAAATAAGATGGACGATTACTCTACGTTGATATAAGTTTTACAGAGTTGCTGAAGTCGGTTTTTCTCAAATATTGCACCTTTGGGTTGTGTCAATATTATTTCCATGGTACGATGTTATAACTACCGTCAACACTGCCGTGCTAATTATATTTCACGTTTGTTCTGAGAGTTCTGTATTTGCTTGCATAACTTGCAAATTGAAGAACATGAACTCATATTGAAATATGAGAAGCATTGGTGTTTTTCACACTATGCCAACTGTATAAAGATTATTCGCAAAGACTATTAATTCACTGCTTACAATATATATCTCTGTTTCGCCATTTAGTCCTATGTGATTTGTGCTGGTTTTTCAAAATGTAGAAGTAGTTGCAGCTGACTTTTGATGTAGAAGTGGTTATTGCAAGTTACCTCATTTTTATTATCCTCTGACACAGTGTAAAAGTCCAGAATGAATATTTCGCTCTAAAGGGGGTTCAAGGCTGTGTTGTAATTTTCGGACAGCTGAAAGCTGTTTGTCGGCCGGGTTGGCCGGGCGGTTCTAGGCGCTACAGTCTGAAACCGCGCGAAATCTACGGTCGTTGGTTCCAATCCTGCCTCGGGCATGGTTGTGTGTGATGTCCTTAGGTTAGTTAGGTTTAAGTAGTTCTAAGTTCTAGGGGACTGATGACTTCAGAAGTTAAGTCCCATTGTGCTCAGAGTCATTTGAACCATTTTTTTTTAAGCCGTTTGCCTCTGTAGTGCGGTGCTCAGTTTGTGTGACTGCTGTGTTGAGGACTCGCGTTCGATTTCCGGAATTATTTTGACGACTGGAATAGGGAGCTACGTGGATGAGAGTAGCGGCTCCGAGGAATGCGGAGCTGACAATGGCCGGGAGAGCACTGTGCTCACTCTATGCACATCCGTACCGCAGCACAGTGATGCCATTGGCAGAGAAAGAAAAAGCAGCCGCTTGCTACTAAATGGCCTGACATGCTCTGTAGACACTGTTTTAGGTTTAGTGATTTTTTTCTCATTAAGACAGCGCCGGTCGGTGTTTTAACCCGGAACATTACAGACAGAGTTTCACTTCTAAACAGTATTTCTCTAACAAATATCGCAGACGTTCTCCTGAAAATCTTGCGTAACTAACTGATCTAGAAAACAGGATACCATAAAAAATAGCTTTGTCCCAATCTTGAGGATTATTTTCAGAAAATATATGATGGTGCGAGACTCGAACCCAAAACCTGTGAAGGCAGGTCCGACTTCGTGTCTGCATATCTGGTCGCCACGGTTCCAAGTTCCAGTTCCAATGCGATATACATTTTTAACCTGCTAAGAAATTCAGTTATGAACGTAGAAAAACTTGTGTCCTATGAACTCAGGCGGTTGATACGGCGTTTCGCAGCATCAAGAGATGGCACGAGGCCGCGAAGAGCCGGCAGTGTGAGCGCTCTAAAGCACGTGGTCCGGGACGACGAGCTGCTTATCTCACGCTGCGACACATTTCCTCGCCGCAGGCGTTATTTTTATGGTGCGCGGGCGGAGGTCGGAGCCATATCCTACGACGATCTCGGCAAATGTAAGCGAATGCACACGCCACAGACGTATCCGCATGTCGGCCCCTAGTTTTTCCCCGTTGTGTCAGTCCACTTCTTATTTGACGTTTTACATCAGTGACAAGTCCAAAACGTTGCGACACTGTTTTTATTCCTGGCGCATAACCGACACCAGCGCAGTAACTAAGGTGGTGGCTGTGGTGTCACCGCCAGACACCACACTTGCTAGGTGGTAGCTTAAATCGGCCGCGGTCCATGTAGTACATGTCGGACCCGCGTGTCGCCACTGTGATCGCAGACCTAGCGCCACCACCAAGGCAGGTCTCGTGATACGAGAGTGGACTCGCCCCCAGTTGTACGAGAACCAAGCGACCGCCCAGTTGTACGCGAACCTAGCTATCGCCCAGTTGTACGAAGCCTTTCTCTCTCATTAGCCGAGAGACAGAATAGCCATCAGAAGTTAATGGCTACGAACTAGCAAGGAGCCATTTGTATCAGTGCCTATAGCTTACGAGTATTCAAGAGAGATGTATTCCAAGGAATCAATAAAAGCTAAGTAAAAAGCATCTACATACTTTTCTTCTTATTCATTCATAAGTTTTTATGTTCCAGACTTCACGCCCGTCTGCTTATTGCCGTTCGTGCACTATCGGCCACAGCGTTAGTTTAGCATTCCTTTTCAGAAATCCACATCACGGTGTCGGTCCAGCTACCGACACTACAATTATTGGCGACGAGGATGGGATACGAACCCACGCGTGCAAAGCACATTGGATTCTTCCGAACTTGCTTGCATGTTCATTGATTCGGAAACCGATGAAGTGGTCGAATCGTTTCCGATTGATTTTCGTCGTGTCGCTACAGCCACAGCTGCTGACCCTGTCCTTGCTACTGTTTTACGTTTTGTTGCTACGCAATGGCCTTTTTCAAAGTCTCGGATCGAGGATCCGTTGGTTCGCCGATTTTTTGCTCACAAGGAGAGACTTTTTGTTCGACGTGGTGTTTTGTTGTTGCGTTCTGATAATGATCAGTCCAGAGTCGTGGTCCCACGTTCGTTACAGTCCTCTGTTTTACGGCTTCTTCACCAAGGACATTGGGGTATAGTGCGAACGAAACAACTTGCTCGTCAGCACTGTACTTGGTTCGGAATCGATGCTGCGATTACGAATATGTGTTCTTCGTGCCCGGCGTGTGCCGAACAACAATCCGCACCGCCGCGGAAAGTCTTTGCGTGGCCAAAAGCCACTTCCCCTTGGCAACGCTTGCACATTGATTTTGCTGGTCCATTCTGGAATGCTCGATGGTTGGTTCTGGTCGACGCCTTCAGTAATTTTCCTTTTGTTGTCCGGATGTCTTCCACGACGTCCTCCGCCACCATCCAAGCGTTGTCTGCTATCTTTTGCATTGAAGGTCTTCCGCAGACACTTGTTTCCGACAATGGCCCACAATTCATGTCCGCAGAATTCCAGTCTTTCTGCCAGGCCAATGGTATTCAACATCTGACATCCGCGCCGTTTTCGCCTCAGTCCAACGGTGCCGCTGAACGATTGGTCCGGACTTTCAAGTCACAGATGTTGAAATTGAAAGAGTCGCATTCTCGGGAGGACGCATTGTTGCTCTTTTTGTCTTCGTATCGCTCTCAGCCCCGAGATGGTCGCTCGCCGGCTGAGTTGCTCCACGGTCGTCCTCATCGCACCTTGATGTCTTTGCTGCATCAGCCGCATCAGGTTCCTGCGCAGCGGCAGACTCCTGCTTTTGCTCCAGGCGACGTTGTATTTTATCGCAACTATCGAGGTTCACGGCGTTGGCTCGCAGGGCGCATTCTTCGCTGCCTCGGCCGCGCGATTTATTTGGTTTTGGGGGCCTCTGGTGAGGTGCGTCGGCATCTCACTCAGCTGCGCCTCTGTCGTCGCTCGGGTTCTGCCGCTCCCCGTCTGCTTTCAGCGACGGTGCCGTCCGGTCAGCGCCCTGGGGACCCATCTACTGGCTCGCCTCATCCCCAGGTGTTACCGACGATGCCTTCCATTTTGCCCCATGGCGACGCGCCGCCGCCGCCGCAGCAGCAGCAGCAGCCGCCGCCGCCGCCGCTTGTTCTCCCGCCGGCGCCGCCCGCATTCGACGCTTCGCTGCAGCCGCCAAGCGCCTCCCAGGGTCACGCGCCGCCGATCGCTTCCCGTGACCAGCTGTCCTCCGCCATGGAACTCCCGCCCGCTCCGGACCACATGACGTCATCGCGCGTCGGCTACCCCGACGCAATGGAAATTGATCCTTCGGTCCCTCCTGTCTCTTTACGGGCGCATACACCGCATGTTGACGTGCACCCTGGACTAGTTTTGCAGGCGTTTCCTAGCTCCCCTCGGACCGAATGGCCGGGTGCGGGTGGCACAGCCTCGCCTGTTGTTAGGCTCCCCACCTCATCGCATACGTCAACATGTGGTCCTCCCCACGGCGGGCGGAAGCCTTATCTCACGACCGTTCGCCGATTTGCGGGGGAGGAATGTGGTGTCACCGCCAGACACCACACTTGCTAGGTGGTAGCTTAAATCGGCCGCGGTCCATGTAGTACATGTCGGACCCGCGTGTCGCCACTGTGATCGCAGACCTAGCGCCACCACCAAGGCAGGTCTCGTGATACGAGAGTGGACTCGCCCCCAGTTGTACGAGAACCAAGCGACCGCCCAGTTGTACGCGAACCTAGCTATCGCCCAGTTGTACGAAGCCTTTCTCTCTCATTAGCCGAGAGACAGAATAGCCATCAGAAGTTAATGGCTACGAACTAGCAAGGAGCCATTTGTATCAGTGCCTATAGCTTACGAGTATTCAAGAGAGATGTATTCCAAGGAATCAATAAAAGTTAAGTAAAAAGCATCTACATACTTTTCTTCTTATTCATTCATAAGTTTTTATGTTCCAGACTTCACGCCCGTCTGCTTATTGCCGTTCGTGCACTATCGGCCACAGCGTTAGTTTAGCATTCCTTTTCAGAAATCCACATCACGGTGTCGGTCCAGCTACCGACACTACAGTGGCTTGAAGTAAAAGCCGTAAGCCACAGATGTGTATTCCACCAGTTGGTTGCGACCGGAAAAATTATTTGGAAATTTGTAGTAAATTCTATGGGACCAAACTTCTGAGATCATCGGTCCCTAGGCGTACACACTACTTAATCTAACTTGACTTACGCTAAGTATAACACACACACCCCTGCCCGAGGGAGGATTCGAACCTCCGACGGGGGCAGCCCTGCGAACCGTGACAAGGCGCACAGACAGCGCGGCTACCCCACGCGCCTTGGTTGCGACCAGAAAGAGTTAAGTTGCGGACATGCGATCTTAGTTTGTCAGCGTTGTTGTGTCACAAATCGCAACGGAGCCCCGTCTCGAAATGAAGAGGTCAAGACCTTCTTCTGACCGTTTTGCAGAAGAGAGAAGTGTGTGCAAAGTCTGTCCTGCACTTCTTGACTCTCGAACAAAAACTGCGACGACTATATGGACTGAGGCAAATGAAGTATACTACAGTTTAACTACATCTTCAACTAAGAGGAAGATATCGGCTTCCAGAGGGGTGAATCCAGTCAGATCGAAAATAGCAGTAAATCAGTATGTTCTAGAATAAGTATCGCAAAAAAATGGCTCTGAGCACTATGGGACTTAACATCTTAAGTCATCAGTCTCCTAGAACATAGAACTACTAAAACCTAACTAACCTAAAAACATCACACACATCAGTGCCCAAGGCAGGATTCGAACCTGCGACCGTAGCGGTCGCGCGGTTCCAGGCTGAAGCGCCTAGAACCTCTCGGCCACATTGGCCGGCAAGAAGTATCGCAGTTCATTTGTCAAGGATGTGAGGTTGCTATTAAATGTGGCAAAGATATTGGTAGGAAAGCTAATAAATTTCAAACTGCCTGGCGAAAAATTGGAGAAACTCTGGGAAGAAAAACAAGGAAAGAAATAAAAATCGAGTTATATATACTTATGGCTGTCCCTGCTCTTGTGCATCGCTCCGAATCATGGAGAGAGGAAAGAAAAGTCTACAAGCAACAGAGATGAAGTTCAAGAAATATGTGAGGGGTTGGAACGAAATGGATAAAATAGATACTGAATACGATAAAAATCGATTAGATAAAATAATGAATGGAATAATAATATCATATTTAAAAATATTTTCAGTTAATCAAAGTACGGAAGGGAGTAGAATGAAATAGGATCACGTGGAAAGAAAGAGAGGAAATAGAATGCAAAGGAAGAAGATGAAAAATTTGCCGAATGGAAAGGGAGAACAGGGTATACCTCGCACGTTGCCATTAGTACCAGTTGCAGTGAGTTCATTTCTGGAAAAGATCATCACGGGTGCTATCAGCACGAAGGTACCACAAAACGACAAAGTTCCAATATGCACTTGAAAGGTCGGCATCACAAAGGACATTCCAGCCAATGTGAGGCGCAAGTTGAACAACATCTCGAAGTTTATTTATTGATGTTTGTTTTGTTTTTGTACTGATCCACGACGTCCAAATGCTTAATAAATTATGGCAGTAGTTAGACCAAAATTCAATATATGATGTTTAATGTTTTTCCATTGTCAATGTAAGGATGAAGGATGACGTATACCTTATAGGTTCAGTTAAAAACAGTTTGACAATTACGGCATGTAATACGTAATGTTACACATGTGCTTCAGAAGGACAAATCTCTGGAATTAGTTAATAACGTGATTAGTTACTGCCAGCTATGGACCATGTATCATTTTATGAAACATCTCAAAGGATAATTTCTGGCAACTTCACGTGACTGTATGAACGGTCAGTACGTTGTACTCAAGTGTGTGCGTGTTTGGGAGGGGGGGGGGGGGCGGGTAGGTTGGAGACTGTGTAGAACACCTGAAGTATTAAAACCAGCATTTTGACTTTTTATTTTTTACTACAAACATTCAAAAACCTTGATCGCATGAATATCTTTTTAGTTAAGACAACTGGCTTCGACAGACTTTCTGTCATAATCAGGTCTTAAAAAATCTTTTTGTAATGAAACATGTTCATTTTACGCTGGATCTCACGCCAACTTGTAGATAGAAAACAGAACATTATATAACAACTTGGCGTGTGGTCCAACGAAAACTGCATACGATTCATGACAATAAGGTTTTTTAAAGACCTGAAGATGACAGCAAAGTCTGCCGAAACCTGTTGTCTTAAATAAAGAGATGCAATCTAGGCTATTGAATAGTTTTGCAAGCAAAAGAGATCGCTCCATCCGTCGTCCCAGTCTCCAATTTTTGTCAACCTTTTTGTACTAACGGGGTCCGGGTCACTCAGTGCCATAAGCCAGACGAAAATATCGCAGTCGAACTTGGCATAGCCTTTAGTGCCATGTGACACAGTTGCTCACTGGCATCAGAGAGATTAATTGATAAATAAGGTAGAGGGGGCAACACGCGGCAAGGTCGGACTGAAAGTGGGCGCCGAAATAAAAAGGATTCTGGCCGCAGGGGGACGGCCATTATGCAGGGGCGGCGGCAGTGGAGCCACGCGCGGGCAATCCCGCGTAAGGGGCCGCCGTCAGTCATAAGAGCCGGCCAGCGCGGGGCCGAGCGTGAATACAGAGTGGCCGCTAATGCGCGGCACCCCGCGGGCCCCGTTACCGCGGCCCGTACACGCCCGCTTAGCCCGCGGCGTCTGCACGGCGACTGTCTCACACACGTGCCAGGCTCCTACTTGTCCGTTTTGACGCGTCGCTGCTCACATTTTGTATACGTCTACATCTCCAACTGCATCCCACCTACGCCAGCTGGTAATATGTGGCGTAATGTGCCGCCGCAACCACTCTGATTTCCACTTCGCTTTACTGTTTCACTTACGAATCTTGAAGTGGAAATCGGCTGTTGATTAGGGTTATTATGAATCCTATTTTTTCTTATATTACCTTCTTTCCTTTCCGTGCAGCCGGCCGCTGTGGCCGAGCGGTTTTAGACGCTTCAGTCCGGAACCGCGCGACTGCTACGGTCGTAGGTTCGAATCCTGCCTCGGGCATGGGTGTGTGTGATGTCCTTAGGTTAGTTAGGTTTAAGTAGTTGTAAGTTGTAGGGAACTAATGACCTCACAAGGGGACCCTCCATACCGTAAATCACGCATTTTGAAGCGCTTCAAATACACTCCTGGAAATGGAAAAAAGAACACATTGACACCGGTGTGTCAGACCCACCATACTTGCTCCGGACACTGCGAGAGGGCTGTACAAGCAATGATCACACGCACGGCACAGCGGACACACCAGGAACCGCGGTGTTGGCCGTCGAATGGCGCTAGCTGCGCAGCATTTGTGCACCGCCGCCGTCAGTGTCAGCCAGTTTGCCGTGGCATGGACGTGAACCGTATGTGCAGTTGACGGACTTTGAGCGAGGGCGTATAGTGGGCATGCGGGAGGCCGGGTGGACGTACCGCCGAATTGCTCAACACGTGGGGCGTGAGGTCTCCACAGTACATCGATGTTGTCGCCAGTGGTCGGCGGAAGGTGCACGTGCCCGTCGACCTGGGACCGGACCGCAGCGACGCACGGATGCACGCCAAGACCGTAGGATCCTACGCAGTGCCGTAGGGGACCGCACCGCCACTTCCCAGCAAATTAGGGACATTGTTGCTCCTGGGGTATCGGCGAGGACCATTCGCAACCGTCTCCATGAAGCTGGGCTACGGTCCCGCACACCGTTAGGCCGTCTTCCGCTCACGCCCCAACATCGTGCAGCCCGCCTCCAGTGGTGTCGCGACAGGCGTGAATGGAGGGACGAATGGAGACGTGTCGTCTTCAGCGATGAGAGTCGCTTCTGCCTTGGTGCCAATGATGGTCGTATGCGTGTTTGGCGCCGTGCAGGTGAGCGCCACAATCAGGACTGCATACGACCGAGGCACACAGGGCCAACACCCGGCGTCATGGTGTGGGGAGCGATCTCCTACACTGGCCGTACACCACTGGTGATCGTCGAGGGGACACTGAATAGTGCACGGTACATCCAAACCGTCATCGAACCCATCGTTCTACCATTCCTAGACCGGCAAGGGAACTTGCTGTTCCAACAGGACAATGCACGTCCGCATGTATCCCGTGCCACCCAACGTGCTCTAGAAGGTGTAAGTCAACTACCCTGGCCAGCAAGATCTCCGGATCTGTCCCCCATTGAGCATGTTTGGGACTGGATGAAGCGTCGTCTCACGCGGTCTGCACGTCCAGCACGAACGCTGGTCCAACTGAGGCGCCAGGTGGAAATGGCATGGCAAGCCGTTCCACAGGACTACATCCAGCATCTCTACGATCGTCTCCATGGGAGAATAGCAGCCTGCATTGCTGCGAAAGGTGGATATACACTGTACTAGTGCCGATATTGTGCATGCTCTGTTGCCTGTGTCTATGTGCCTGTGGTTCTGTCAGTGTGATCATGTGATGTATCTGACCCCAGGAATGTGTCAATAACGTTTCCCCTTCCTGGGACAATGAATTCACGGTGTTCTTATTTCAATTTCCAGGAGTGTAGTTGTAGAGGCACTTACCCTTAGTATCTGACTATCCAGTTTTTTAGCCACGGGCCTTGGTTTTTGAGAAAATCGATTTTGAATTTCATTGCGTGATTTATATATCCGTAACACTGCACATGTTCCGCGGATGTCAGCGTAGCGCAGTGGTAAATGTTAACGGCTATCGCGCTAGAGGTACCGTGTCCAAATCCCGCTCATGTACTTTTTCTTTTTTTTTAAAATCTACCGCAGTTTCCAATTTTATTTCAAAGAATGTCAACAAACAGCGTAAAGTGTGCGAAATTATGAAGATACATTCAGTTATTAATTTTTTCTATCATACAATATCACACATTCTTATTTTTCATCGTCCACATTGCTTGATGTGCCTGAAAAATATTGTGAATGATACTTATCGTACAAACAAACGAAGCACAAATTTTCGCAGCATCACACGCATTTTATGAAAGCAACCGTCTTGCAGGCGTACGGTTTCATCATGAGCGATACCGGGAAACGCAATTCTTTTGCATTCAAAAAGATTTCTCTTTCAATCGCTAATTTCGATGCGAACCATGCCTATCTAATCATGCGTTCAAAATTAGGTGCCCTGAATTGATGCAGGATTAGCGAATGTAATTTTATCGAATCTTCCCTAGAAGCGATCTCCCTATTGTCTTCCATCAAGTCGGGAGCATTCTGAACAATTTTCGTGAAAATTTTCAACTGTCGGTAAAAATAAACATCGCAGGGCTGCCACCACTTTTAGGGTTCAGGTGCTCGCTTTCCTTTCATCAGTGAATATCGTATAAAGTTGAATCGGTTTGCCCTCCCCACGAATCGATAATGTACAAAAAAATTTTCTGTCCCACATACGTACGTACGCCAGTTTCGTGAACTTAACGCATTTCGTGCAGGACACGACTTCTTTTCTGTATTGCCCAGTTAATTCGTCTACTCGTTTTTGAAGTAAGTATCAAATTTTCCGGACGGTCTTGCATACATATAAAAAACATATCGGAGCTGGATTCGAACACGGTAGCCGTGTTGTGTTTGGTCGCTCCCGACGTCACATGACATCCGTTCAAGTTCGTTGTTTATCATTTCACTCAGTTTTTTTTTTTTTAGTCACTTGCTCGGGTTGCATGTAATGTTACAGGTATACAAAGCACGCAAAGAACTTCAATTTTCGCGAAAACCAAGGCCCGTCCCGTCGGTAAAAAGCCGGATAGCCTGGTACTCAGGGTAAGTGCCTCTACAACATATTTGAAGCGCATCAAAATCCGTAATGTACAGTATCGAGGGCCCCCTTGTCAGATGTTAAGTCTCATAGTGCTCAGAGCCCTTTGAACCCTTTTCTTTCCGTGCGAGCGTTTTATGGCTTCCCAGGGGTGATATCATCGAAATGGAGTGTGTTTTGATGCGCAGCACCTTGCATCGCGCCTGGGTAATCAGATGGTAGCGGGAAGATAGACACATACGAGGCTTGTTACAAAATCAGGATCCTGTGATCAATATTTAATTGACTAAAGGCTTGAATCAAGTTTCAGGCATGCAGCGCTGTCTACTGACTCTTTAGGATACTACTGCACAGTACGTTTGATTCAGTAGTCGTTTGGCAGTCGGTGAGAGCAGATCGCAATGGCCGATACTGGCGTAGATTCCGCCATTTGCGAAGTGGGCTGTGTAATCACATTTTTACTGGCAAAAGAATCGTCAGCAGCTGAACTCCATCGTGATTTAGTGTATGGACCTGAAGTAATGATTGACAAAGAAGCTCAAAAATGTGTCGATTATTTCAGATGGACGCGCAAATGTTCAGGATGAATAGCGGAAAGGCAGGCACCAGTAATCGGACCGACGACATCGTTGATCATGTGAACTAGAAAGTTCGAAGTGATCGGTGACTGACGTTTAGTGGCCTGTCTAATAAATCCGAAAATGCTCGAACCTCAACTTACAGGATTGCCACTGATTGGTTTTGATATCACAAACTTTGTGCGGAGTGGATTCTACAAATACTAACTGATTAGCACAAACAACAAAGAGTGCTAAGTACACGACAGTTTCGGAGCGCTGTAGTTAAGCTGCAGGTGATTTGTTCTCCCACATCGCTACGGACAAAAAATGGTTCAAATGGCTCTGAGCACTATAGGACTTAACTTCTGAGGTCATCAGTTCCTTGAACACACATCCATGCCCGAGGCAGGATTCGAACATGCGACCACAGCGGTCGTGCGGTTCCAGTTTGTAGCGCCTAGAATCGCACGGCCACCACGGCCGGCTGCTACAGACAGCGAGGCGTATATGTCGTACACCAACCCAGAATCGGAAGTTAGTGCAGTGCTGCCATTGAAATTCACCCAAATGAAAAATGTTTAACTCATCTCTGTTTTAGAACCGAAAAATAAAGGCAATTTCTTTCTTTTTTTTTTTTTTTTTGTTACAAGAAGGGCGTCCTTTTGATTGATTTCATCAACTACAGCTGACGTATATCGTGAAACAATAACAAGACTAAGACGTGCGATTCAAAATCGACCCCGTTGGAAACTTGCGTCTTGCATAACAGACTTTCATGACAACGCACGCCGTCACACCGCTCGCAAAACGAACTTTCTGGGCTCCCTTCGTACAGTCCCGACTTTGCACCAAGCGACTATTTCCGTTCTGTCATTTGCTTGTCCAAAGGAACAGGCACTGCGGCGACTGCAGCCGTTATGAAATACGAGGGTTGGAACTTTAATAGTGGCAACTATTTATTTACAACTCGTACAAAATAGAACGTGTTTCAAAGTTTTACTGACGTTCAAAGTAGTCATCAGCATTATGTACAACCTGTTGCCAGGGATGTGGAAGTCGTAGGATACTTTTAGCAGTGCCAGTTGTGTTGACAGTTCAAGCGGCACGGTCTATTGACCGACGAATTTGTAGCAGTTCTGAAGCGAATGCGGTGAAGTGTTTAATTTAGTTTAGAAATCGAGTTGAACTCACGAATGCTTAAGTCAGGAGAATGCAGTAGGTGGTATAGCACTTAGCGGCCCCATCAGACAAACAAATCAGTAACTGCTTGCACTGCACTTTCTTGAGCGTTGTCCTGCAAAATGATGGCCATGTCCTGTTGAGAGTAACATCACTTTTGTCTCTAAGATAATCGTAGGCTGTGTTCCAAAAATGAAAAGCATAGAGAAAGAAGTGATGACACTTTCTGCAGGACCTGACCATCATTTTGCAAGACAATGCTCAAGCACGTACAGTCCAAGCTGTTACTGATTTGTTTGACTGATGGTGCCGCTAAGTGCTATACCACCTACTGCATTCCTCTGACTTAAGCCCTCGTGAGTTCAACTCTATTTCTAAACTGAAGGAAACATTTCACGGCATTCGCTTCAGAGCTGCTACAAATTCGTTGGGCAGTAGACCGCGGCGCTCGAACTGTCGACACAACAGGCACTGCTAAGAATATGTTCAAATGTGAATGAAATCATATGGGACGTAACTGCTAAAGTCATCAGTCCCTAAGCTTACGCACTTCTTAACCTAAATTATCCTAAGGACAACCCGCGTCCCGCCATCCTGATTTAGGTTTTTCCGTGATTTCCCCAAATCGCTTCAGGCAAATGCTGGGATGGTTCCTCTGAAAGGGCACGGCCGACTTCCTTCCCTAATCCGATGAGACCTATGACCTAGCTGTTTTGGGCTCTTCCGCCAAACAACCCAACCCAGTTTGTAGCGCCTAGAATCGCACGGCCACCACGGTCAGCTGCTACAGACAGCGAGGCGTATATGTCGTACACCAACCCAGAATCGGAAGTTAGTGCAGTGCTGCCATTAAAATTCACCCAAACGAAAAATGTTTAAATCATCTCTGTTTTAGAACCGAAAAATAAAGGCAATTTCTTTTTTTTTTTTTTTTTTTTTTTTTTTTTTTTTTTTTTTTTTTTTTTTTTTTTTTTAACACACACACCCATGCCCGAGGGAGGACTCGAACCCCCGCCGTGCTAAGAATTTCCTACGACTTCTACATCGCTGGCAACGGGTTATACACAAAGCCGGTGACTACTTTGAAGGTCATTAATACTTTGAAACACGTATCTATTTTGAACGAACTGTAAATAAATAGTTGCCACTATTAAAGTTCCAACCCTCGTACATTAAATGAATTCGCAGTTGCGAATAAGGCCAACTAGCAGCTGCAGAATGGAAGGACGACAATAAAAATTAGTGCCGGACCGTTAAAAGAACCCGGATTTCCTTCCTATCGCAAGCGGTCGCCTTACCATGCATGCCTGCCCGAAGGAACTTTGCATCGTAATCAAAATAACACAGGCACGGCAATATCGTATTTATCTGCCGATAGCGAGCACGCGACTTTCAAGTACAGCGTCTGATCTGCACAGGAATATACACAATGGATGTACGAGTCCAGGTCGCACACACGTGGCTGACGGCGTATGGTAGTTTGGGTCTGGCCGTGAGTCGTGCACGGCAGCCAAATAATAAGGCGACTACTCGCGAAACGCGGAAACTCGGGTTCGAGTTTCGATCAGGCACAAATTTTCATTGTCATTCCATTCTGCAGCTGATGGTTGTCCTTATTCGCAATTCTGAATTCATTTAATGTGAAAAGAACAGTGGTTAAAACAAAGCTCTCCAGATTCCTTGTTGCAATTATTTCACGAGACATGTGTGGGAGGAAGTAATGTGTTGTCTGACTCTTCCCAGAACATACTCTCCAGAGATTTCCACAATAAACCTTCCTACGATACAGAATACCTCTCTTGAAGCGTCTGTCACTCGAATTTGATGAGCACCTCTGTAACGCTATTTAACCGACTAAAAGATCCCGTGAAAAATGCGCCGCTCTTTATCTTCTTTACAGACGTTGATATCAAACTCAGACAAAAAAAAGATTGTTAAGGGTTGTTTTCTCTGTATTTTGTTGTTAGTGACCTGTGGACTATTGTAGCTTGTTGCGGAGTGGTAATGTATTATGTTTTATTCTGCTGTTTATCACAGTTGCTTATGTTTCTGTGATAACACCTTCATGTAAAAACTAATAAATTGTAATTACTATAGCACAAAAGTACACTCGAGGTATGAATTAAAAAACGCCTTCAATCACAAGTTTTCGTATTTTATTCAGTACACGATGCATTTCGGACCCTGTGGGTTCATCATCAGGTGTAATTGGTCTTAATACATGCTTTAATTTTACTCTTGAATGAGGTGAAATGCATATTCCTGTCACAAAAACGTTGGATGTTAGGTTAAGAAATTCTTAAGTCAAACGCGGAAAATATGTGCGAAATAGTGAAAAAAGATGAACAGTGTAATATTTCCAAACAATCATCTTTTCCACTATTTCGCACATATTTTGCACGTTTGACTTAGGAAATTCTTAACCTAAGATGTAACTGAATAAAACGCGAAAAGTTATGACTCCGTATTTTAATTCATACCTCGTGTGTATTGAATACAGTCACGTTTGAAGCTACAAAATATGGATAAAATTGAAAACAAAAGTACACGGTTTCTCATAGGCACTGTGAGATATCGGTTTGGTGATGGCCCACCTCCTCGTATTTTAATTCCAGATTTTTATAAAGTAAGTTCGATTTCTCATTAATTCCTGTACTTCTCAATGCCAAGTTTTCCTCTGTCAATAAATAAGAGATTACGTCGTTCAGGTGTAACGGTATCCTTAGTAAATTTCATCTCATAGGTTTCTCTCGCAGTTCTGATTGCAGTAGCGTGTGTTATGCTATAGAGTACGTCCTGACTGAAAATCGGTTAACTCGCTTGAACTGTGTGAGACGAATCCTTGTATTCCAGTCCGAGAGCTCTCCAACAGAGCGGCGTCAGACAGGAATGAAAGGTCTTAGGGAGGTACCTTCAGAAAAGCTTGTCTTTATTGATGTCCGGATGGTCCGGTACTGTTGCTTCCCCCTTAGGCGCAACGAACGGACAATGCAGAGAATGAGCGCCAGGCTATTAAGCCGAGCCTACGGTTCAGGAGGCTGGCGGACTAGGCAGCAAATAATACTAATTTTGTGTGAGGCACGATATGTACTAATACAGACGCCAGTGTTTTAAAGTCCGACAGCACCCTCTCCAGGCCCGTCAAATCTGATAAACACTCTCCGTTAGAGTGTCTTTGGCTGAAGTCTTGTGGGATACGAACTCGGTCGCCGGCGCTTGAAGGTGGAGTGGTGGTCTTTGGACAGTTGAGGTGGAGTACGAGTGTGGTTGACTCTTCTGTGCTAGACAAACTGGTGGGGACTAAAATATTAATTAGTGATTGGTCACTCGTGATGCGACTGTTTCAAGATTAGATGGACAGTCTCGAATTTTGGTAGTGGCTGTTCGATGTTAGGACTTGACAGAGGGCTGATTGGGTGGGAAAACTGTTTCTAAAAAGCAACTGGTTATTTTGTTGAACTTACGAGGGATGTTCAGTAAGTAAAGAAATACATTTTTTTAATTACCTTGGTTTTAGTAATACAAGATACTATTCCCCACTGTTTTTGTTACAAAACCGTAATTTTCTACATAATCTCCTATCAATGTTACGGCCTTACACCACCTTTCTGGGACGGCCTGCATAGCCGGCATGGTGCCACTGGTCGACATCGGAGCCATATCGCCAAGTGCTCCTTTCATTGGGCCAAACCGGTGGAAGTCGAAAGCTTCGAGATCCAGGTTGTAGGATGGATAAGGAAGAAAAGTCCATAGAAGTTTTGCAACCTCCTCTCGAGTACACAGACGTGCGTGAGGCTTTGGCATTTGCGTGGGGGCAAACATGCTGAGGCCGCTTCTTCAATGTGGAGTAAAATTATATACTACAGAGTTGATTGTTGCACCATGATGGAGGTCACTAAACGGAGCAGAAGACCGTCGCCATGACTTTACGACTGAGGGTGCGGCTCTGAGCTTTTCCTTCGTAGGAGAGGTGGCGTGGTGACACTCCGGATTGCCCCTATGTTTGCCGGTTCGAAGTGATGAAACAGTCTTTCAATACCTGTGGCGATGTTCAGAAAAAATGATCACGATCAACCTTATTATGCTCAAATAGTTTCGCACGGATCGTTCTTCGTTGGGCCTCATTCTCTACTGTTAGGTGGCGAAGAAATCTGCTGGCAGACAACTTTCAGTACCCTCCCCCCCCCCCCTCCTCCCCCCAGCTGGTGGACGAATGTGTCAAGTACTGCCAACAGAGTCGATCAATTTAGCAGCGAGGTCTTTGTGATCCTTCGATCACTTCGAATTACAGTGTCTGAACGTTCCAACACTGAAGGAGTCACATGTATGAGTGTGTCCTGCCTGCACACTGTGGATCGAACAGCTTTGCGCGGCTTTGTTGTGATGAAGACAAACGTCTCGCCCAACGACACACTGTGCTTTTGTTCACGACCATATCTCAGACATTCTGCAAGTACCTACGAATATCTGCCATTCTCTGGCTTTCCGCCAGAACAAACTCAGTAACAGCTCTCTGGCTGGAACGCACCTCCGTTACAGACGCCATTTGGAAGGCTACAATAGCGCCGCCACCTATCATGAACTCAGGGACTGATGCGGAAGTATTCCACGATGTCCCAAAACAAATTTCGTATTTTTTCAACTGAAACTGTCAGGGAAAAGAAATGTGTTGGATTACTTATTGAGTGCCTCTCGTACTTGCATCTGCTACTGGCACACGAAGTGACAGTGAGACCTGCAGCCCCAATGTCTGTTGCCATAAGGAACGGAAATAATCTGGAAATTTGTGATAAGCTCTCAAGGGAGCAAACTGCTGAGGTCATTGGTCCCTATGCCTACAGGCAACGTAATCCAACTTAAACTAACTTACGCTATGGACAGCATACACGCCCATGTCCGAGGGAGGACTCGAACATCTGACGGGGGGGGGAGCCGTACAGACCGTGACTAGGCCCCCCAAGACCGTGCGGCTATCCTGCTCCGCATAAGGAACGAACCAGCTAAAGTAAGAGCATTACCGAATGCGAAATATAGGGTCCAGGTGAGGAAGATGAGAATTGGGATACAGGTTATTTAACTTGGGGTTAAATTAAGAGTGATACGTGTAAACTGGGAAACAGATCTTACATGAGTGATGCTTGTCTTACATCTTTCCGTTATTGTTCTATTACAGCCAAGTGGCCATTCATTTGATGTATTAAGTTTGGGACAACATGTGTCGCGGTATTAGAAAACAAGTAATTCCACTGGTTTCTTCTTTATTTAAAATCTGGTTATTTCTAAACTTTTACGATTCAATGACGACACATTTTTGAATCCCCTTAATTATTAAATTTATATCATCACTTGTATTAAAAATTCGAGATAGGTATGGTTTTAACGACCTTAAATTGTTGTTGTTATCTTCAGTTCAAAGACTGGTCTTATGCAGCTCTCCTTGAAATTCTTTCCCGTACAAGACTCTTCATCTCCGAATAACTACTGCAACTTACATCCCTCGGAATCTGCTTACTTCATTCATCTCTTGGGTTTCGTCAATGATGTTTACGCACCACATTTCGCCACAACACTAAACTGGCTATTCCTTGATGTCTCAGAATATATCATATCAATCGATTCCTTCTTTTAGTCAGGTTGCACCACAAATTCATTTTTCCGCAATTCTATTCAGTACGTCCTCATTAGTTCCGTGATTTATCCACCTAATCTTTAGCATTCTTCTGTAGCACCACATTTCCAAAGTCTATATAATCTTTTTGTCTAAACCGTTTATTGTCCATGTTTCACTTCCACACGTTACTACAAGTCGTACTTTCGGAAAAGACTTCCATATAAATCTATATTCGATAAATCTATATTCAGAAACGATTTTCTTACCATTGTCAGTCTACATTTATCTTCTCTCTACTTTGCCCATCATAAGTTATTTTCTTTCTAAATAACAAAACACATGTGCCACTTTAAGAACACAGCTTCCTTGTGCGATTCGCTCAGCATCACCTGATTCAGTTTGAGTACATTCCAAAACGTTGTTTTGAATTTGTTGATGTTTACCTTATATCCTCCTTTTAAGACAGTCTCCATTCCGTTCACCTGCTCTTCGAAGTCCTTTGCTATCTCTGGCAGAATTATTACGTCATCAGTAAATCTCAAAGTTTTTATTTCTCCTTCCTGAACTATAATACCTACTCCAAATGTTTCTTTGGTTTCCTTCACTGCTTGCTCAATGTACAGATTGAATCACATAGGGGATAAACTACAATCCTGTCTCACTCCCCTCTCAACCACTGATTCCCTTTCATGCCTCTCATCTGTTATAACTTGAGTCTTCTTTCTGTATAAGATGTAAATAGCGATTCGATTCCTGTATTTTACCCCTGCTACATTCAGAATTTCAAAGACTTTATTCCAGTCAACCTTGTCAAAAGGTGTCCCTAAGTCTACAATCACTATAGACGTAAGTTTGCCTTTCCTTAATCCATCTTCTGAGATAACACGTAGGGTCATTATTGCCTCGCGTGTTCCTACATCTGATCTACCCTGAGGTCAGCTTCTAACAGTTTTTTCTTTATCCTGTAAAGAAATCGTATTAGTATTTTGCAACCACGAGTTACGAAACTTTTGGTTCAGTGCTGTTCACATCTGTCAGCAAATATTTACTTTGGAACTGTAATTACAACTTTATTCTTGAAGTATGAGGGTATTTCGCCTCTCTCATGCGTCTTGCACACCAGATGGAAGTGATTAGTCGTGGCTGGCTTTCTCAAGACTATAAGTAGTTCTGACGGAATGTCGTTACTCTCGGGACTTTCTTTAGGCTTAGGAATTTCAGCGCTCTGTCAAATTCTACTTGCAAAATCGTATCATCGATCTCATCTTCATCTGCATCCCCCTCCTTTTCCATAACATTGCCTTCACGTTCATCTCTCTATACTCCTTCCATTCTTTCCTTAGGACTGTCTTTCCACCTGAGCTGCTGATATTCATACAGCTGCATCTCTTTTCTCCAAAGCCCTCTTTAATTTTCCTGTGGGTGATATCTGTCTTTCCCCTGACATGTGTTTCTAAATTCTCTAGCCATTCCTGCTTAAACGTTTTGCATTTCTCTTTTATAAACGAACATATTTGTGTGGATTACAGTTTTTTATTTAAAAGTTTTGATTTCTCGTATGTTTATGTAGCTGTATTGCTAGGTGCCAGGTGTGTATCTCCCAAAAATTTCGTAAGCGGACTAATCTGTTCGTACAGTTAACATTGTCGGAGAACAAGCACAAGCCAAGACCGAAAAGTGCATTCGCAACCTGCGGATCGATCAAACGAGACAAACGCAGCAGCAGATTCTTTTACAAGACAGGATTGAATTTAGTCCTTGTTCTCATGTGCTTCTTTGTCTATTTGTGTGATTGTGTTTACTAGTGGCTGTTAACTAATTCTAAAAGTTTGTGTTATCATGAGTGTATTTACGTTACGTGAACTGGATTTCTAGTGTGGTTTCACGACGCCATAAGCGCAACAATAACCCGTTCCGCTTCGCTTCTTTTTATGGATCATATGAGTTCACCGCAGTTTAAAATAACCGATGTTGGTGGGGGTAATGCACAGACCAAAACTTTGTTGGTTTGGCTCACAGTAAGTCAGAAGAGATCGATCATGCACCATTGCTTCTAAGCCATAAGATTTAAATAGAAGTATTCATCGAACCTTTAAATAGTAGATAGACAAATCAGTGAATTAAAAAAATTATATAATAACATAAAATAACTAAAATGTGTGAAATGACTGGATGTAATTCTGTAATATGATAATGTACGCTAAAACAATTTTTTAAAGTTCAATACGAAAAGTTATTTATTAAATGAAAATGCACAGATATGAGAATAGTGGCCTCGCATATATTTGCAGACTGTGAATAATAAAACAGTTATTAATTATGCACAGGAAAATGTAATCGTGTAGTACAAACAGAGCGTTAAAACAGATTAGCATACACGAATGAACTTCATGTAACAGCAGAGTAGTTCTCGAAATTATCAGCAAATGTTTTTATGTTCTGAAGTGGAAAATCGCACTTAGAGACGTTACGGGAAATAAACTTCGTTACTCTTAATACCCATCGCGACAATACACCAGCAAAGCGCTTACACGCCATTCCAGAGGTTAAAAAAAGCCCCAGGAAATACGCAGGAAATTAAAGAGGAGTAGGTTTACTAAATAGAGGACATAAAATTTACGGGTAGTTTCTTAATCAAACATTGTGAACTACAACTGACGCTAAACTGCTGAAGAACCATCAGGCTTAAGGAAGGGACATTCGTGTACTGAAAATATTTTTGTAAAAATACGAGCCATAGAAAAACGCCGGGAATTTCATTTACAAACACATTTAACATTTATTAATTACGAAAAATTCGAAACGGACCTATGGCATCATTGGCTGGAAAATTCCATTAGGAGAGTTCGTTCACTAGTCTCTTTATTTTACACCATTTGGGCGATATGCGCGTTGATGAAGTTGAAATGATGATGACAACTCACACTCTCCCAGTCCCGAACCGAGTTAATCCGCGACCCGGCTGTGAATCGAACCCTCGACCCATGTCATCAGAGTCAGAAACCCTGACCACAAGACCACCAGTTGTTGACGTTGCTTATGAGAAAGTCTTCTATACGGTAAAAAGACGCCCTTCGTAGAAAATATAAAAAATAATACCATAAATAAACTGTATGTAAATACGAAAATACTTATAAGTTCAGTTTCGAAAATGTCCGATGGAAGTTTAAGAAAACGAAGTGTTCGACAAGGATGTAGTCTAACACCTACTTAATTTACATACTGATGGCCTAATTATGAACTACAAAGGTGAACTACAGTAAAGAATTAATTTAAGATCTAACAAAATATTATACAGTGTACTCTATAATCAACTAATAAGCAGACAATTATACAGAAGACACAAAGTGATTTACAGATAGAATATACAGATTGAGCCAAAACGGAATATGCTGTAATTTCACTATATGTGAAAGTAAGACAACGATTTTGATTATGAAAGGGAAGGACCCAGTCAGGTCGCAAATAACAACAATTGATGAAATTTTAGAACAACTATCTCGCTTTAGTTATGTAGGATGGCATAATCGCTTTAACTAACACAAAGACAATGAGAAGAAAATTAATACATTTAAATCTATCAACGGAACGACTGGAAGAACTTTGGAAAGAAAAACAAGAAAACAATTTCTACAATGATAGGGCTGTACTTCAGCATATCGAGCAGCGACAGTAACAGAAAAATACAAACTACTAATGTAGACAGCTGGACGAAGTGCATGTGGTATCTATGGGGCTGCAATAAAATGGATAAAATAAGAAAACAACCAATAACATTAGAAGTGAAAATATGTTTAGTAAATGACAAGACAGGAGAGAACAGAATGAAATGAAACGATAGAAAACAGATTGTCAACGAAAACTTGTCGACCGACGTGAAAAAGATTAGTAGGTACGCCTCGAAAGGTGTGTATGGACGATAGAAACCAGAACAGGCGATAATAACACCTAATTCTTGGGAGGAGATGAAAATAAGGATCATAAAGATGATGATGGCCGGCCGGAGTGGCCGTGCGGTTCTCGGCGCTACAGCTGGAGCCGAGCGACCGCTACGGTCGCAGGTTCGAATCCTGCCTCGGGCATGGATGTGTGTGATGTCATTAGGTTAGTTAGGTTTAAGTAGTTCTAAGTTCTAGGCGACTGATGACCTCAGAAGATAAGTCGCGTAGTGCTCAGTGCCATTTGAACCATTTTTGATGATGATGATGATGATGATGATGATGATGATGATCAAGAAGTTCCTCACGTAAAAGAAAACCACACAAGTACTTTAAGTCCTGTCAGATTTAACTCTTCGGTCCCGGGTTCGAATCCTGATGCTGCTTGAATTTTGATTAATAATAGCGTTGGCGGCCGAAGACTTCCGACATAAGACGTCACCCTCATTCAGCCAACGGCCTTGTCAAAGAGGGTGGATGAGCGGGTAGAGGTTCGGCGCACTCTCTTGTCCTAGGGATGGTACACTGCCCCTAAAAGCGGAAGAATCAGCAATGATCAAAGGCATGCGGATCCAGAAGGCTATGGAAAACACTGAATTAAAGACAAATAACGTGTATCCACAGGACATGTTGCCTGTAATTGAAGAAATGTCGTGATGATCTCTACAAAAGCATAAAATGACTGGCTGAGCGGTTCTAGGGGCTTCAGTCTGGAACCGCGCGACCGCTACGGTCGCAGGTTCGAATCCTACCTGGGGCATGGATGTGTGTGAAGTTCTTAGGTTAGTTAGGTTTAAGTAGTTCTAAGTTCTAGGGGACTGATGACCTTAGAAGTTAAGTCCTATAGTGCTCAGAGCCATTTGAACCATAAAATTCAAGAATAGTCTCCCATTTCTGATCTCCGGGAGGGGACGGCCAAGGCGGAGGTTACCGTGAGAAAAAGATTGAATAATCAACGAAATAATGTTCTACGAGTCGGGGCGTGGAATGTCAGAAGCTTGAACGTGGTAGGGAAACTAAAAAATCTGAAAAGGGAAATTCAAAGGCTCAATCTAGGTGTAGTAGGGGTCAGTGAAGTGAAGTGGCAAGAAGACAATGATATCTGGTCAGAGGAGTATAGGGTAATACCAACAGTAGCAGTAAATGGTTAACGGCAGTAGGATTCGTTATGAATGGGAAGGTAGGGTGTGTGTTACTGTGAACAGTTCAGTGACAGGTTTGTTCTTTTCAGAATCGACAGCATACTAACACCCACTATGATAGCTCAAGTGTACATGCCGACGTCGCAAGCTGAAGATGAAGAGATAGAGAAACTGTATGTGGATATTGAAAGGGTAATACAGTACATAAAGGGTGATGGAAATACATTAGTCATGGGGGACTGGAATGTAGTTGTAGGGGAAAGAGTAGCAGAAAAGATTACAGGAGAATATGGGCCTGGGACAGGGAATGAGAGAGGTGAAACACTAATTGAGTTCTGTAACAAGTTTCAGCTAGTAATAGCGAATACTCTGTTCAAGAATCACAAGAGGAGGAGGAATACTTGGAAAAAGTCGGGTGATACGGGTAGGTTTCAGTTCGATACATTATGGCCAGACAGAGGTTTCGAAATCAGATACTAGATTGTAAGGCGTACCAAGGAGGAGATATAGACACGGATCACAATATAGTAGTGGTGAAGAGTAGACTGAAGTTTAAGACATCAGTCAGGAAGAATCAATACGCAAAAAAGAGGGAAACTGAATTACTAAGATATGACGAGATACGCTTGAAGTGCTCTAAGGCTATAGATACAGCAATAAGGATCAGCTCAGCAGGCAGTACAGATGAAGAGGAATGAACATCTCTAAAAAGGGTCATAGCAGAAGTTGGGTGGGAATACATAGGTACAGGGAAAGTAACTTCGAAGAAACCATGCGTAACAGTAGAAACACTTCGATTGACCGATAAAAGGAGGAAGTAAAAAAACGTTCCGGGACACTCAGAAATAGAGAAACACCTGTCGCTGAGGAATGAAATAAATTGGAAATGCTGGGAAGCTAGGACGAAATGGCTGCTGGAAAAACGTGAAGACATCGAAAAAGAAATGTTTGTCGGAAGAACAGACTCAGCATACAGGAAACTCAAAAGAAGCTTCAGTGACATTAGAAGCAAGGGTGACAACATTAAGAGTGCAACGGGAATTCCACTGTTAAATGCAGAGGAAAGAGCGGGTGGGTTGAAAGAATACAATGAAAGCCGATATAAGGGGGAAGATTTGTCTGATGTGACAGAAGAAGAACAGGAGTCGATTTAGAAGAGATAGTGGATCCAGTATTAGAATGAGAATTTAAATAATTTCAGAGGACTTAAGATCAATTAAGGCAGAATGAATAGATTACATTCCATCAGCATTTCTAAAATCATTGGGGGAAGTGGCACAAAAACGACTAAACAGAAACAGCTGACAAGTGCAACAATTTTCACACAATCAGCTTAACAGCTCATGCATGCAAATTTCTTACAAAAATAATGTACAAAATATTGGAAAGGAAAATTGAGTATGCGCTAGATGACTATCAGTTTGGCTTTAGAAAAGGTAAAGGCACGAAGGAAGCAATTTTGACGTTGCGGTTAATAATGGAAGCAAGACTAAAGGAAACTCAAGATACATTCAAAGGATTTGTCGACCTGGAAAAACCGTTCGAAAATGTAAAATGGTGCAAGATGTTCGAAATTCTGCAAGAAGTAGGGGTAAGCTATAAGGAGAGACGGGTCATATACAATATGTACAACAGCCAAGAGGGAATAGTAAGAGTGGACGACCAAGAACGAAATGCTCGAATGAAAAAGGGTGTAAGACAAGGACGTAGCCTTTCACCCCTACTGTTCAACCTGTACATCGAGGAAGCAATAATGGAAATAAAAGAAAGGTTCGGGAGTGGAATTAAAATTCAAGGTGCAAGGATATCAACGATAGGACTCCCTGATGACATTGCTATCTTGAGTGAAAGTGAAGGAGAATTATATTATCTGCTGAACGGAATGAACAGTCTAGTGAGTACAGAATACGGATCGAAAGTAAATCGAAGAAAGACCAAGGTAATGTGAAGTGGTAGAAATATCAACAGCGATAAACTTAACATCACGATTGATGGTCTCGAAGTAGACGAAGTTAAGGAATTCTGCTACCTAGGCAGTAAAATAACAAATGACGGACGGAGCAAGGAGGACATCAAAAGCAGACTAGCAAAGGCAAAAAGGGCATTCCTGGCCAATAGAAGTCTACTGGTATCAAACATAGGAAGAAATTTCTGAGGACGTATGCAGGAGTACAGCATTGTGTGGTAGTGAAACATGGACTGTGGAAAAACCAGAAGAGAAGAGAATTGAAGCATTTGAACTGTAGTGTTACAGATGCATGTTGAAAATTGGATGGGCTGATAAGGTAACGAACGAGGAAGTTTTGTGCAGAATCGGAGAGGAAAGGAACATGTGGATAATACTGATAAGGACGAGGGACAGGATGATAGGACATCTGTTAAGACATGAGGGAATGACTTCCATGGTACTAGAGGGAGCTTTAGAAGACAAAAACTGTAGGGGAAGACAGAGATTGAAATACATCTAGCAAATAATTGAGGGCGTCGGTTGCAAGTGCTACTCTGAGATGAAGAGGTTAGCACATGCGGGCCGCATCAAATCAGTCCGAAGACTGATGGGAAAAAAAAAAGAATTAAGTGTCCGTGTCTGGAAATCATCCCCAGGATATGATCTAAGTACCATAAAGTTAAGCAAACTACTTTTGCGCTCGAGAAATTAAATTATCATATTTGTGAATGACAATCATCCTTAGTTCGGTGTTAGCTGGGCCACGTAAGACTGATCCTATAGCGAGGTGGTCTGTCTGGACATCAGCCTCAAAGAGCTGATGCTCGCAGTAGAGTGCTTCATCATGTTTTGTGATGCCGCACTAGGGCAGGAAGGTGGTGACTGTAACTTAATCACTCTTGGCGGATTCCTGAATTACTTCAAGATTCGGCCGAGCAACATCCTAAGAATCCCAGATTGAGTAGCATTTCCAAACAGCTTACTCACGGTAGACAAGGACCGGCTTACAGTGCCAGTAAATGAACATTATGTTATCGTACCAGAGGCGATGATAAGATACAAATGTGTTTTCCAGCAAATCTGGTACCCGCCGTTTCTCGTTATTTTTGCCAGTTAGCCTGCGTGAGGCATTTGGCTGTTTCTTGAGATTATATCTCAAATTAAAGAGCCTTTAACCTGGCCCTAGCTTCATTCTGAAATCCGTAAGTTGGTACAAAGGTGTCAGGGCAGTAGGTATGCTAAGTCGAATTATAATAGCCAGAAACGGTTTTACAGTCTTACCGTGATGATAAGCCAATGTACAAGTTAATTGTGGATTAGTTTGGCCGATACCACGTACCAAAAGGTACCAGTAGGAGTATCACTGCAGGGAATACAACTCACTGTTTGGGGAGTATACATGCACGTTTTGGCCCGCCAAAAGTTTTAGGCACTGATAGAATGCCTCAATTTATTTTTAGGGAGTTTAGACAGTTTTATTTTCAAAACGGTGCTAACCGTGTTATCTGGCTTCCCCAGTATCCGCATCTTTCTTTTGCAGAAGGAGCCAGTCGTAATCCTAAGGCTGCTCTTATTATTTATCTTAGGAGGGCTCAAAATGATTGGAATTTACCACATAATTGGTTAAATTATGCCTTCAATACGACTGTACATTAAAGGCATATAGCTACTAAAGCTGGTTTTTTTGACCTATTTGCCGGCCGCGGTGGTCTAGCGGCTCTAGACGCGCAGTCCGGAACCGCGCGACTGCAACGGTCGCAGGTTCGAATCCTGCCTCGGGCATGGATGTGTGTGATGTCCTTAGGTTAGTTAGGTTTAAGTAGTTCTAAGTTCTAGGGGACTGATGACCTCAGATGTTAAGTCCCATAGTGCTCAGAGCCATTTCAACCATTTTTTGACCTATTTATTTATTCCTTCCATTTCAGATTTGAAAGGAATGAACCATCTCCTTCCTGAGACGTTGTATCCTGCCACCATTAGAGATAACCTGAATAGGGCACTCAATAACGTAAAACTGGTACACTGCCGCCAAGCAGCACGGTGGGAGGCTTTTTAGCTCTTCTAAAATTGAGGACTTGATTCTCGTTAAAAATTTTAAACAATGATGTAGGGCTGCCGACAAGAATATGGGTAATCTGCTTCCAAGATTCGTCCGAACCTTTCGCGTTGTTGAGTGCACAGCATTTTCGTGGGCGGAGGCTAGGGGCTATCTCGCACGCTCGGCCGGCAGCAGTTACCCAAGCCTCAATGACGTAGTGTAAGTGTCAGCATGTGCCTAGTGATGACGCAGTTATATCGTACATGTTAAAGTTGCACGACGTCATAAGCTTGTCAGAAGATAACCCATGGTCTAGGGAGTAGCATCTTTTACTATTAGTGAAATCATCCCTTTTCCGGGCTTTTAACCTCGCCACTGCTTAATTTTTGAACATAAATAATCAGCAACGGCGGCCTAAGGCTTCTGGCGTAGGAAGTAAACCTCATTCTGCCAACGGCTTTGTCAAAGAGGGCCGAGGAGTGGGATGGAAAATGGCCCCTAAAGACGGAAAAATCACCAATGATTAAGGTTCAAAATGGTTCAAATGGCTCTGAGCACTGTGGGACTTAACTGCTGAGGTCATCAGTCCCCTACAATTTAGAACTAATTAATCCTAACTAATCTAAGGACATCACACACATCCATGCCCGAGGCAGGATTCGAACCTGCGACCGCAGCGGTCGCGCGGTTCCAGACTGTAGCGCCTAGAACCGCTCGGCCACCTCGGCCGGCAATGATTAAGGCGTGAGAATGCAGAAGGCAATGGAAACATGGCATTAAAACACATAATGCGTAACCACAGGACAAGTGGCCTGTAAAAAAATGTTATGATGATCTCTCCATTGGCAAAAAAATTTCACACTAGTCTCAATTCGAATCTCTGGAGCGGGCGTGCGGATGGGGAGGTGACCATCAGAAGGTGAAAGAATAGCCAATGAATGGATACCATTCAAACTGTCGGGACGTGGAATGTCGTATGTTTTAACGTAGTAGCGTAGCTAGAAAATTTGAAAACGGAAATGCTAAGGCTGAGTCTAGATATAGTGGGGTCAGTAAAGTGAAACGGAAAGAAGAAAAGATATCTGGTTAGAAGATTATAGAACCACATTAACAGCAGCACAAAATTTTATAACGGAGTAGAATTCGTTATAAATAGCAAGGATAGATGGAGAAGGAGTTACTGTGAACTGTTCAGTGATATGGTTGCTCTCATCAGTATCGACAGCAAACCAAAACGGACAACAATAATTCAGGTACACATGCCGTCGTCGAAAGCAGAACGTGAAGAGAAAAATACATGAGGATATTTAAGGGGTAATTGGGTACAAAAGGGAGATGAAAATCTTATAGTAATGAAGGACTGGAATGCGATTGAAGAGGAAGGAGTAAAAGAAATGGTTACGCCAGAATATGGGCATCCTAATAGGAATAAGACGATAAAGACAGATTTTTTCTGCAATACTGTTCCACCAGCAGTAGTGAGCACTCTGTTGAACAATCATAAGTGGAGGAGGAATAGCTGTGAAACATTCAGGAGGTAAGTGAAATTTCAGTTAGATCAGCGCCGGGCAGAGATTCCTAAATCAGATATTGGTTTGTAAGGCGTACCCAGGAGCAGATATTTACTCAGATCACAATTTAGTAATGATGTACACTAGGCTAAAGGTTAAGTACTATTCAGCAAGAATCAATGCACAAAGGAGTGGGATACGGAAATACTAAGGAATGAAGACGTACGTTAGAGAATCTCTTTGACTATGGATATTGCGTAATGAATATTGCAGTAAGCAGTTCCGTTGACGAGGAATCTACATGTCTAAAAAGGGCAACGACAGAAGTTAGGAAGAAAAACACAGTCGTAAGGAAGGTGGCTACGGAGAAACTCTGGGTAGCAGAAAAAATACTTCAGATGACCGATGAAAGAAGGGAGTACTACAATGTACAGAAAAATCCATGAATACAGATATGAAAGTCTCTCAGGAATGAAATAAACAGGAAATGCAGGGAAGGTAAGAAGACACGGCTGCTTGAAAAATTTGAAGATATCGGAAAAGAAATGATTGTCGAAGGACTGCGTCAGCATATAGACTAGCCGAAACACCTTCGATAAAATTAAAAGCAATGGCGGTAACATTAAGAGTGCAATGGGATTTCCAATGTTAAATGCAGAAGAGAGAACGTACAGGTGGAAAGAATACATTCAGCGCCTATGTGTGTGGGACGACTTGCCTGGTAACGCGATAGGAGAAGAAACAGAAGTCGATGAAGAAGAAATAGGGCATCCAGTATTAGAATTAAAAATTGAAAGACCTTTTGAAGACCTGAGATCAAATGAGGCCAAAGGGATAGGTGATATGCCGTTGGAATATTTAAAGTCATCAGGGGAAGTGGCAACAAAATGATTGTTCACGTTGGTATGGAGAATGTATGAGATTTGTCTGGTTTGATAGAAGAAGAAACAGGTTTCGATTTAGAAGAGATTGGGGGATCCAGTATTAGAATCAGAATTTAAGAGAGTTTTCGAGGACTTAAGATCAAATAAGACAGCAGGGATAAAAAACATTTCATCAGAATTTCTAAAATCATTGGAGTAAGTGGCAACAAAACGAGTACTAACGTTCATCTGTATACTCTATGAGTCTGGTAATAAGCCATCGGTCTTTCTGATAAACATCATCCACACAATTACCAAAATTGCAAGAACCGACAAGTACGAGAATTATTCATAATCAGTTTAATTGCACCTAAGCTGATAACGAGAATAGTGCTCAGAAAAATGGAAATCAAATTTGAGGATATGTTGAAAGACAGTCAGTTTGTGTTTATGTACTGTAAAGACACCATAGAGATAGTTCTGATACTTCGGTTGATAATAGAAACAAGACTAAAGAAAAATAAAGACTAGTTAAAAGGATTTGACGGTCTAAAAAAAACGTTCCTCTGTCAAACGGTGCAACATGTTCAAAATTCTGAAGAAAATAGGGTTAAGCTGTAGAGAGAGACCGGTTGCATATAACATGTGCAATAGCCAAGAAGTAATAATAAGAGCGGACGACTAAGATCGAAGTGATAGTATTGAAAAAGGTGTAAGACAGGGATGTAGTCTTTCGCCCCTATTTTTTAATTTCCACATCGAAGAAACAGTGGCGGAAGTACAACAACATTCAAGGGCGGAATTAAAATTCAATGTGAAAGAATCATATTCGCTGATTATATTGTTATGTGAAGAAGAATCACAGTATCTGCTGAAGGGAATGAACAGTCTAATGAGGACAGAAATAGATTGAGGGTAAAACGAAGAAAGGGGAGAGTAATGAGAAGTAGCACGAATTAGAACAGCGAGAAACTTAACATTAGGACTGTTGGTTACGAAGTAAAAGAAATGAAGGGGTTCTGCAACATAAGCAGAAAAATTCCGCAAGACGGATGGGGCCAGGAGGACATCAAAAGGAGACTAACACTGGCAAAAATGGCGTTTCTGGCCAATATAAGTCTACTATTACGAAATATATGTTTTAATTTGAAGAAGAAATTTCTGAGAAAGTGCGTTTGGAGTTCATAATTGTGGGATAGTGAGAGGTGGACTGTGAGTAAACTGGTACAGATGAAAATACAAGTATTTGAGATGTGGTGCAACAGAGGAATGTTGCAGATTAGGTGCACTGATAAAGTATGGAATGAGGCTGTTCTGCGCTGAATGGGCGACGGAAAGAATATTTGGGAAACACTGACAAGAAGACGGGACAGGAAAGTAGAGCCTATTAAGTCATCAGAGAATGATTTCTATGGTATTAGAGGAAGCTGTAGAGGGTAAAATATATAGATGAAGACAGAGATTGGAATTCATTCAAGTCCTACTCACAGTAACATTAACTAACAGTTGGGACGGGCGTTATAGAGTGAGTGTTTATAACAAGCCAAATTTTAAGTAACCAGCTACTTTCAGTGGCTTTGCAGATCTACAAGATACCAATAAAATTCACGAAACCTGTTTATGCCGGTCTGTGTGTATTGGACTTATTGACACTGTATAATCTTTATGCGCCGTTTCGATTCTTCAGTTGACAAAAGCTCGGTTTTAAAACCCAAAGTTGCTTAATATCGACACCGACAGCTTTCCTTTTCCTTAAAGAACTGTGATCGATATGAAGCTATATCAGGTCATTGAAGTCATAAGATCTTCATATGTGGCTGGTAATCCTTACGCCATGAAGCCAGCAAACAATAAGGTTGTCGGCCTGATGGAGGATGAGGTAATTGAGTTGCAGATTATAGAGCTTGGATGTCTCAGATCGAGAATCTGTGCAAACCATTCTGTGTCAGACGCCACCAAGTCAGTTGTGTGAGGTCAAAACAGCTCTTATGGTTCACCAATATCTGGTGTGCCTGAGTTGTGGCGCAAGTGATGTTCCCCATGTCGTCCGTCAGGTGTCTCTCCAACCAAGTGGACATGTACTTAATAGTGAGGAGCAACTTAAGATTGGCCTGTTTCACTATGCCGACATGCAGCTTGTTGGCGGGACACCGTCACACTCACACTACTCACATGAATGGCGATAGTGTGTGGATGCATGTTTTGCGAATGAAATGAACGCGCGCGCGCGCTCGGAAGCGAGCGCACGTGTGTGTGTGTGTTTGTGTGTGTGTATGGAATAGTATGGCCCATTGATCAAAGAGTATATGGATGTACAAATGTACGAGTATATAAAAATTTGCATTTGTGTGTGGGAATTGCACTGTTCGTTTGTGCCGGCCGCGATGGCCGAGCGGTTCTAGGCGCTCAGTCTGGAACCGCGCGACTGCTACGATCGCAGGTTCGAATCCTGCCTCGGGCATGGATGTGTGTGATGTCCTTAGGCTAGTTAGGTTAAGTAGTTCTAAGTTCTAGGAGACTGATGACTTCAGATGTTAAGTCCCATAGTGCTCAGAGCCATTTGAGCCATTTTTTCGTTTGTCTTGATAAGCCCTAGTACCTTCTTCGGATTTTTTACAGCTCGCACCTGTGGTAACGCGACACACACAGAAAATACCTGCAGCAACTTTCTGGTCGTCTCGCCGCGGATCAGAATATGTGCATCATGAAACGTACTATGGTGCAGAGAGTGATAGGGCGGTGTCCGGATAGAGCGATCCAGTTCCAGCACCACATGTGACTGCAAAATCACGTGATTTGTATTCTTCTCTTAATTTTTTCAAGAAAAATTTTCATTTCCGTCTCCTTTGATTCCGGTACAGTTTTTGTCTGTTTTAACTGCTTCTAACGTTCCATGGAGAGAGATGGTAGCTCTTGATGTGGCTTGCTGATTTCTTGAGCTGGCCGGATACCATTTGGACTCATATTTACATCGTTGTTTGCAACTTACAAGCCAAACTCCTGGTGGATGTTGCATGGGAATATCACGTTTTCGAGCAACCGTTTGTAGCATTTTTCGTCGTTTCTGCTCTGAAGCAGGTCGATCCAAATGAGCTCGTAATTAAAAATGAGTTTACTATTTGACCTGGGTTATTTGCGTCCTAGGTTTCTGTTCATTTTGGGGAATGCATTTTAAAACGATTGCTTGAATTCTACACTAGAGACTTTATGCGTTGAATGGTGATAAACAGATGACGTGGATACGGCTTTCTCATGCTTTCTCTATTACACAGTTGTCATATGCTTCCTAAATATTAGCACAACAGGATCATCACCAGATGGCTTCACAAAAGTCACAGAATCGTCAAATTGCTTAGTACTTGAGTCTGGATCCAGCTACTGGGGTGGCAAGCTTACGATATCCTAATATGAGATGCAGTGTCCTAATATACGACACTGTCGCTAATGTGGATACCCTGGTATCGCGCATAAGGAATGAGCCATCTTAGCCTAGAAACCTAGCTACAAGCTTATACTGCGCGGTTTGAAGGACAATTCATGATAGAGAATGAAAGAATACACTTTGAAAAATGTAAACATTTGAACAGTGTTGCAACAAACCATCAGTTTCAGATATAAAAGTCCTAGGAGCATATAAACTTAAAAAAATGGAAACATTACTTTCAAAATTAAGGATTCTCGACAAATTCTCCATAACAGTCGTTTTACGAAGAGAGAATTTTCTCGCAGTCAACTGCACCGCTCTACGTCTCAGGCGCTGCGAGAAATATATTATGTTATTTCCCAAGAGAGTGAGTACTTACTTTAATTAGAAGCTAGCCGTGTCACATTAGCGAACTCTTCCTTAATATGTACCTCTGCTCTGTATTCAGAACAATTTTCAATAAAGATAGTACCTTTGGGATTAATAAAAAGCAATGTCAATTCAGAACATAATCATTTTCTAAAATGATATTCTAATTGCAATAAAGGAAATTGCAGTGCATTCTCTCATCTGACATTCATGTCCAGTGTTTGATCTAAAATCCCCCAGTTTCACAAATGGCCATGTATTCGATACCGCGGAAAAAGTATCTGACAACAGTTGACTCAGGTGGAAGCAACAGTGCACCGACGCGACGAACATGAGCTGCCAGGATTCACAACCACTCTAATATTGTCTCCCTCCCGTCCTGACATCACAAACCAGAACCCTGTCTAGCCTATGACGCGTCACTGCACCCTGGGGTGCCAGTGAACTTGATAGTGGTTTGTGTTGTCACCAACAGTACAATATTTCCGGTGGAGCTAGTTTCATAATGGAAACTAATAAATGGTAATCATATGATGCGGACTATAAATTGAAAGTGAGGGTATATGCATAAGAAAGCGGAAAGAGAGCAGCTGTGCGGCATTTCAGCTCTCCACCAACAGAAAAAAAAACCATTCGCTATGGGTGAGCTATCAAAAAACAACTGAAAAAAATAAAGAGGACTAAATGTGAAAATAGAGGACTGAATGCAAAATGGCCAAGACTAGAAGATGAAGTATTGGAATGGGTTCAACGACACTATCAAAATGGATTTGGAATTAATACAAAAATGATTCAAATATCTGCCCGTAAGCTAGCGCTACAGTGGAACTCAACAGACTTTAAAGTGGGAGTTGTTTGGTGCTGGAAGTTTATGAAGCGTCATGGGCTTAGCATCCAACTAAAATCAAAATATCTCTGAAAATGTCACAAGGGACTGGAGAGAAAATATTATCTTCCCCTCGCTTTTTTATTCAACTTCGAAAGAAAACCAGTGCGGAACTAAGCCAAGCATCGAATATGGACAAAACTCCTGAAATCTGATGTGCCGAGTAGCAGGACTGTTGCTGTGAAAGATGATAACTGTAGAAACAAGTGGACGGGATAAGATGCATCCCACTGTTGTCCTCTCATGTGGTGCTGACAGTACTGAACTTAATCCAACATCCATTTTCAAGCGCAAAACGTTCTGAAATATGCCAGGTATTGTTGTTTTAGTGATGTCCATTCCTCTTCAACTGAACTGTCTGCAATGCTATTCATTATCGCACTATGTATAGCCTCAGAGAACTTCAAGTGTACCTCTTCATTTCTTAGTATTTCAGTATTCCACTTCTTTGCGCATTGATTCTTCCCAAGCGTACCTACTCCTCTTGTGATCCTTGAACAGGATATTCGCTATTTCTAGCTGAAATTTATTGCAGAACTCAGTCTTTCTCGTCTACCATTCCTACTGCCAAGACCATATCCTCCCAGAACCGTTTCTTCTGTTCATTCCCTTACAACTGCATTCCAGTCCCCCATGACTATTAGATTCTCATCTTCCTGTACGTACTGTATTACCCCTTCAACATTGTGACGTATTTTCTCTCTCTCTCTTAATACTGAGCTGGCGACGTCGGTATGTATACCTGAACTATTGTTGTATGTGTTGATGTGTTGTCGATTCTGGCGGGATAAACCCTATCTCTGGACTTTTCACAATAACACACCCTCTGCTCTGCCTTTGTATTCACAACGAATCTTGTTATACCATTTTCTACTCCTGTTCATAATACATTATGGTCATCTGACCAGAAGTCCTTGTCTTCTTTCCATTTCACTTCATTGACCCCTACTATGTCTAGAGTCTTAGCATATCCCTTTCCAGATTTTCTAGCTTCCGTAGCACATTCACACTTCTGACATTCCACGCCCAGATTCGTGGAACTATATTCTTTCGTTGGTTGTTTAATCTTTTTCTCGTGGTCACCTCTCCCTTGACAGTCCATTCCCAGAGATACGAATGGGGACTATTCCGGAATCTTTTATCAATGGAGAGATCATTATGACAATTTTTTCAATTACATGCTATATGTCCTGCGGATAAACATTACATGTCTTTAATGCAGTGGTTTCTATTGGCTTACGTGTCCCCATGCCGTTTATCATTGTTGATTCTTCCGCCTTTAGGGCAGTCTCCCAAAGATAAGAGTGTGCCCTGAACCTCTGTCCGCTCCTCCCCACTCTTTGACAAGGCCGTTGGCAGAATCAGGGTGACTTCTTATGCCAGACCTCTTCGGCCGCCAATGCTGATAACTTTTATTTAGAATTCAAGAAGTGGCGGTGTTCGAGCCCGCGACCGAGGTCGTTTTGATTACTATTCAGACAACCGTGTAGGTGCGGCAACCACAGTTATCAGTATTCATCTTGGGTATTAATAACCACTCCAGTTGTATTTGGTCTTTTATTACTGTACCACTACCGGTTTCGTGGCGCTAAAAGCCACATTATAGATGATACATGATTAAAACATTAGAGCGGAAAAACTTGGAATCTTTTTTCCCAACATTCGTTGTCCGTCAAAACAAAACACTGCTAAATGATGGTATGTCGTGAATTGGATTTGGCAGTTTTAATCCAGGACATACCGTTTTTTAGCCTTGTTTTGGTTTGATGGATAACGAATGTTAAGAAAAGATATTCGCAGGTCTTATGTTCTGATTTTTTAATCATATATCACCTAAAATGAGGCTTTTAGTGCCACGAAACCGATAGTGGTACCGTAATAAAGGCCAAATACAGCTAAAGCGGTTATTAGTAAAAATTGTTCAAATGGCTCTGAGCAGTATGGGACTTAACATCTGTGGCCATCAGTCCCCTAGAACCCACAACTACTTAAACCTAACTAACCTAAGGACATCACACACATCCATGCCCGAGGCAGGATTCAAACCTGCGACCGTAGCAGTCGGTTATTAGTACCTAAGACTAGTCAAACACCTTATCACTTGACCACACGAGAAATTGAGTGCCATATTCTGTCCAGCTGGTGCATTACATCGTCAGAATTCCGAGCTGGTCGTAGGGCCCTGCCCATACGCTACAAATGTTGGGGAAAGATACGGCGACCTTGATGCAAGGTAGCGTTTCGCAAGTATGAAACAGACAGTAGACACCCCCACCGATCTGATGGGGGGATGGCATTATCTCGCTGAAATTTAAGCCCAGGATCAGTTATCGTGAAGGACAACAGAACGCGGTGTAGAGTATCGCCGACGTGCTGTTGTGCTGAAATGATGCCGCGGATGACAACCAAATGGGTCCTGCTATGAAACGAAATGGCATCCCTGATCGTTACTCCTGTCTATACGGCTATGTGGCATGCGACAGTCAGATTGAGATCCCACCACCGACCAACGTTATTGGAGTTCAGTTCGAAGAAGATTCTACTCCAGTCGGATTACAGGCGGAAGGCATATCTAAAGACACTCCTGAGAGTGATGCGACACCAACCTGACTGTCGCCTGCCATATGACCTGACAGTAGGGAGTCTAATTTCATTTCTTAGCCGGATCCATTTAGTTGTTATCCAGTGGGTTCTTACAGCACTGCGGTAGGACGACGATATACTACACCTCGTTTGGTTGCCGTTTATGTTAAGCCAGCCTTTTTTTATACACTACCGGCCATTAAAATTGCTACACTACGAAGATAACGTGCTACAGACGCGAAATTTAACCGACAGGAAGAAGATGCTCTGATATGCGAATGATTAGCTTTTCACAGCATTCACACAAGGTTGGCGCCGGTGGCGACACCTACAACGAGCTGACATGAGGAAAGTTTCCAACCAATTTCTCATACACAAACAGCAATTGACAGGCGTTGCCTGGTGAAACGTTGTTGTGATGCTCTTGTAAGGAGAAGATATGCGTACCATCACGTTTCCAACTTTGATAAAGGTCGGATTGTAGCCTATCGCGATTGCGGTTTATCGTATCGCGATAGCAGCATGGACTGTCAGCTCGGAGACAGTGGATGCGGCTACCCTTAACGCTGCATGACAGACAGGAGCGCCTGCGATGGTGTACTCAACGACGAACCTGGGTGCACGAATGGCAAAACGTAATTTTTTCGGATGAATCCAGGCTCTGTTTACGGCATCATGACGGTCGCACCCGTGTTTGGCGACATCGCGGGTAACACATATTGGAAGCGTGTATTCGTCATCGCCATACTGGCGTATCACCCGGCGTGATGGTATGAGATGCCATTCGTTACATGTCTCGGTCACCTCTTGTTCGCATTGACGGCATTCTGAACAGTGGACGTTACATTTCAAATGTGTTACGACCCGTCGCTCCACCCTTCATTCGATCCCTGCGAAACCCTACATTTCAGCAGGATAATGCACGACCGCATGTTGCAGGTCCTGTACGGGCCTCTCTGAATACAGAAAATGTTCGACTGCTGCCCTGGACATCAAATTCTCCAGATCTCTCACCAACTGAAAACGTCTGGTCAATGGTGGCCCAGCAACTGGTTCGTCACAATACGCCAGTCACTACTCTTGATGAACTGTGCTATCGTATTGAAGCTGCATGAGCCGCTGTACCTGTACACGCCATACAAACTCTGTTTGACTCAAGTCCAGGTGTATCAAGGCAGTATTACGGTTAGAGGTGGTTGTTCTGGGTACTGATTTCTCAGGATCTTTGCACCCAAATTGAGTGAAAATGTGATCACATGTCAGTTCTAGTATAATACATTAGTCCAATGAATACCCGTTTATCATCTGCATTTCTTCTTGCTGTAGCAATTTTAATGGCCAGTAGTGTATTTGTGACCTTGTGTCTGCTGTACTGGAATTCGAATGTTCAAGTTGCACTGAAAGTAAAATAGCTTACAGTATCTGTGGTTTTATTACACATTTTCCTTAGATGACCGTCGATGGCAACCTTTCCCTAACTCCAAGTACATGTGGCAAGAGCAAGCCCATAGTGTCTGACTTTCATGGACACGTGAACGCAAAATTTTAGGCTATAATGACGGGCGTAGTGTACTCAGTGGTACAGCTACGACCGTAAAGGAATTATCTGGTCATGAAGTTTGTGACGTGTTTGTGGACAGACTGATCGACACAGGGCGTGTGTGTACATATCAAGGTACCACAAATAAAAAATATCCGCACTTACACCAGCAACACCATGCATAATTAACAGCAATTGGAAACTGACAACATAAAATACTAGTATTTCAATTGCTGCATTGATTTTTATTTTTATGCTTCAAGAGAACCAGGGCATCGATAAAAAATCTAAAACAAAAATTCGGAGCACCACGAGTGACGTTCAGAGGAACGTACACCACAGTCACTATTTTTGAGTGAATATGATTAGGAAAACAGCCTCGCGACCTGGCGATAATTTGACTGTAGACCATGCATTTCGAAGCATTTTCTCTTACACTGAAGCCTGTAGCTGATTATGGACCAAGGTGTGTATTTTAATTTCATCGCTTCTGCTTATGACTTCCCTCTGCTGAGAGGTGGGGCTAGAGCACTACTGCAATCGGCGAATATAGTTATTCACCTGTCAAGCCGCGTGGTTTAAGGTGCCATGTCACATATTGCGCAACCCCTCGCGCCGGAGGTTCGTGTCCTCCCTCGGGCATGTGTGTGTATGTTATTCTTAGCATAAGTTAAAGTTAGTTTAGGTAATGTGTAAGTCTAGGGACCGATGACCTCAGCGATTTGGTCCCTTAGGAATTTGCACACATTTGAAAATTTTTTTCACGTGTCATTCAAATCGCAGGGTTTACATAACGGCACACACTTTGGCAGATTTACTTTGAAACAGCAATTCTGCATTCGGATGTCACTGACAACAACCCGTTGTGTAAATAGGCTTCTTCTGCCCATCCACAATTCACTAATATACAGGAAGGGTTTCATATTTATGTAAACTCTAAAAACTTTGTCCAGAAACTACGATGGGTGTGGTGTGTGTGTGTGGTTTGAGGTTTTCGGGCGCTAAACAGCGTGGTCATCAGCACCCAAACGCATAGAAACAGGAACACATGCAGTGAAGGGATGAAGACGGACAGCGAACAAGGAGAACGGCTAAAAGACACAGACCTGACGCAGTTACAAATCCTCACATACAGAGGCAAAACAAGAGGAGAAGAAACGCACTAAAAAAGGAAAGGAAACACAAGGAAAAGAGAACAGCAATCGAAGTGAAACAAGTAGGTAATCGTGACTGGCGGACCTCTTACCTTAAGCCTGGGTGAGCCAGTCACCCAGCAGCTCATTAAAATCGTCTCCCTAAAATCCGAGGCAACAAACTGGACAGGACACAAAACCGTAAGACCTTAACCACAGTCGTTGCGTCGTCTTGCAAAATAGAGGGCAAATCCGGTGGCAAGGAAACCACCGCCCTCTGGTCAGAGAATAACGGACAGTCAAGTAAAATGTGGTGGACAGTTATCTGGACGCCACAAGCACTGCAGATTGGGGGGTCCTCCCCCCGGAGTAAAAAACCGTGCGTTAAGGGACTGTGCCCGATGCGGAGGCGAGTGAGGAGAACCTCATCCCGCCTGCAAGACTGGTAGGACGTACACCATGGCCGCGTGGTAACCTTGACCAAACGCAGCTTATTTTCACCGACTGCCAGCCACTCCTCTTCCCATTGACGCATAACACGAAAACGCAAAAGGGAGGTAACAGCATGGAGGGGGACGGCACATTCAACAAACTGAGGGAGGGAACATGCATCTTTGGCAGCCACATCCGCCAGTTCGTTTCCCCTAATACCCACGTGCCCCGGCACCCAGCAGAAAGAAACCTCCTTCCCCTGCCGTTGCAGGTGGAGTAGGGCATCATGGATGTTCTAGACGACCGCTGGGTACAAGTGTTGCACGGTCTGAAGGGCACTCAGGGAGTCAGAACAGATGAGAAACTTAAGACTGGGAACACATTTCATCTTCTCCAATGCCCGCAAGATCGCAAACAATTCGGCATCAAAGATGGTAAACGCTGCAGGAAGCCATAACTTGACGACTCGATCAGGGAAAACAACAGCACAACCAACAGAGTCCCCCGGTTTAGAGCCATCCGTAAATACTGGTACATGGTCGGCATGCTGGTTTAAAATATCGTAAAATAAGGAGGTAAAAACAAACGCAGGAGTGCAGCTCCTCCGGTACTCTGACAAGTCTAAAAGGACGCTGGGCCTCTGGAGCAACCAGGGAGGCAGGCGGGTAAAACCGGAGTTGGGGTGCCACACGCTCCACACCAAGGGACTCAAGCAAATGCTTGGCACGAATCCCAAATGCTCTCGTTGCCCTTGGACGACTGGAAAAGAGACGTTCCATAGGCGGTCGGGCAACAGTAGGGTATGCAGGGGAGGTAGGACAGGCAAGGAATTGACACACCCGTCGCACCATGAGGAGTTTCCGCCGGATGGCGAGCGGCGGTTCCCCTGCCTCAGCACACAGGCTGGGGATGGGACTGGTACAGAAGGCACCAGTAGCCAACCTGATACCCTCATGGTGTACTGCGTCAAGAATCTTCAGATACGAAGGCCTCGCTGACCCATACACAGTGCATCCACAGTCAAGACGCGACTGGACGAAAGCCCTATAAAACTGCCGTAGACGCGCCCGATCTGCTCCCCAGGACCGATGGCTGAGACACTCAAAATATTCAGCGCCTTCAGGGCCCGCACCTTGAGGTCTTTAAGGTGCGGCAACCACGACAACTTGGAATCAAAAGTGAGGCCCAGGAACCTCACAGTGTCTCTAAAAGGAAGAATGGTGTCCCTCAGACGCAATTCAGGGGAGGTAAAAGCACGTCGAGAACGATTAAAATGAACACACACACATTTGTCTGCAGAAAAGGTAAAACCCGTCTTCGCAGTGCATGCCTCTAATCGCTTTATCGTAAGCTGCAGCTGCCGACTAGCAGTGACAAGACTGGAGGAAGAACAGAAAACAGCAAAATCGTCCACAAACAAGGAGCACCGGGCAGGATTCCGGATAGTGGACGTGATACTGTTAATGGCGATGCAAGGAGGGTGACACTTAAAACGCTTCCCTGAGGAACACCATTCTCCTGCACGTACAAATCAGATAGCACGTTACCAACCCGATATCGAAAGAGGTGGCGGGAAAGAAAGGACCGAATGAAGATGGGGAGATGGCCACGAAAGCCCCACTGATGGAGTTGATTGAGGATAAGGCGGCGCCAAGTAGTGTCATACGCCTTATTAATGTCAAAGAATACACCTAGACAATGCTGGTTACGTAGGAAGGCCTGCTGGATGGCCGCCTCAAGCAGGGTCAAGTTGTCTATAGTTGAACGACATCTCCGAAAGCCACACTGAGAGTGGCTAAGGAGCTGCCTGGTCTCGAGCAGCCAAACCAGGCGACGGTTGACCATGCGTTCCAATGTCTTCCCGACACAGTTCGTCAAAGCAATACTCCGATAACTACTGGGATGCATTCGGTCCTTTCCCGGTTTGAGGAGGAGAACCAAAATCGCCTCCCTCCACGAGTCAGGGAACGTGCCGGATGACCATATCATATTAAAACAATTCAGGAGTACTTCCTTGGATGGCAGCAACAAGTGCTGCAGCATGCTGTACAGGATTTGATCATCACCTGGCGCAGTATCATGAGCCACAGACAGCGCCGAATCCAGTTCCCACATTGTGAAGGGGCAGTTGTAGGGTTCAGAATTTGGAGACCGGAAGTCCAAGTGATCCCTCTCGATGGCAGTGCGGTAGCGGCTGAAATCTGGATCATAGTTAATAGTGGCAGTAGATTCGGCAAAATACATGGCCAGTGTCTGGGCAATGTCTCTCGGCGCCGTGAGTAGACAACCCTGATGCAGCAATGCCGTGACAGGTAGTTGGCTGCGTTTCCCGGAAATCCTCCTGATGGTTTCCCATACTTTTGTAGAACTAGTGGAGCGGGAGATGGAGTTCAGGAACGATTGCCATGACCGTCGTTTGCTCTCTTTAATAACTCGCCGCGCCTTGGCCCTTGCCACCCGAAAGGCCGCAAGATTGTCAGCTGAGGGACGGCACTTGAAGCGGCGCAGAGCTGCACGGCGGGCTCGGAGGGCTGAGCAGCACTCAGTGGTCCACCAAGGGACAGGGTGCCTCTTGGGATGACTTGAGGACCGTGGGATCGACAATTCAGCAGCATGGGAAATCACGGCTGTTACATGGTCGACCCATTCGTGGACGCTGGCACGGTGTTCCAAAACAGCTAAATCGCTGAAAAGTGTACAGTCAGCTCTGCAGAGGTGCCACCTGGGCGGCAGGGGTAATGCCACAGTCTCATCCAGGAGGCGAATCCAAAGGGGGAAGTGGTCACTAGAATGGAGGTCAGCGACAACCTCCCACAGAGCAGAATCCGCGAGTGCTGGAGAGCAAACGGAAGGGTCAATAGCTGATGACGACCCAGAAGCAATTCAGAAATGAGTGGGAGCACCAGAGTTGAGTATGCACAGTTCTTTGGATGCCATGAGGCTTTCCAGAATGCGACCCCTGGGGTAAGCAGTCGTAGAGCCCCATAAGAGATTATGAGCATTGAAGTCCCCCAGTAGGATAAATGGGCGGGGTAGTTGGGTAATAAGGTCTGTGAGAGCCTCAGAGTCTATTGCATCCTGAGGCGGCAAGTAAACGCAACAAATTGTGAGCCTCCGCCCCACAAGAAGGTCAACTGCAACTGCTTGCAAGTCCGTAACGAGAGGGAGCTCAGATGAGTGGTGCATGTCATGGACAAAAACCGCAACACCACCCTGTGCCCTTTCCCCCATCAGTTCATCTTTTCAACACACGGTATAGCCCCGTAAAGAAGGAGCATCAGTGGCCCAGAAATGTGTCTCTTGGAGACATAAGCACAAGGGGCGCTCTCGTACAAGGAGTTGTAATTCGGCCACATGCTTCCTGAACCCAATCAGGTTCCACTGTAATATGGGAGCCAGTGATCAGGGTGGCTGAATTTTCACCCTGCCTCTGTGCTTTGGAGGAGAGCCCGTACTGGCCGGAGATTTATTCCTGGGGCGAGAAGATCGCCCCCGGTCGACATCAATGTCCATCAGCTCCGATGGCGACCCAAGGGAGATGTCAGATAGTACAATGGCATCGTCATCGGACTGACCCTGACTAGTCTCCTCAGGTGGCGAAACCTTCACCTTCGGCGTCTTCGTCTTGGGCGGCTTAGAATGCAGAACCTTGTCAACGGTTGGAGCTTTACTCGCCTGGGCAGAAGGTACCATATGGGGAGGTGCAGGAAGTACCCCAATGTCAGCAACCACGGCCTTGTCCGACGTTGTGCGGAGAGCTGCAGGTTGCAAAACAACCGCAGCAGCACAAGTGCACTGGCATATGCAGGTATTAGTGCTGACACTAGCAACCTCCGTTTGTGTAGCAACAGTGGCCAACTGTACCGGTTTCTGCAGAGTGGAAGCGAAAGATCTTGTAAACACAGGAGGCTGCATGGCCTTAAAGAGCTTCTTGTCCTCACCATAGGGGATGCGCTTAGATGTTTTGATCTCCTGTATCTTCCGTTCCTCGAGATAGATGGGGCAGACCCGGCTCCAGACAGGGTGACTCCCAGAGCAATTCACGCACTTCACAGGCGGTGAACAATCTGCTCCTTCATGGGCAGGCTGACCACATTTACCACAAGTGTCTATCCCATTGCACCCCAACGTAGTATGCCGAAAGCGCTGACATTTAAAACAGCGCATTGGGTTGGGGAAATATGGCCGTACTGGCAAACGTAAGAAACCCGCTTTAACATGCTCTGGGAGTCTCGGGCAATTGAACGTGAGAATAAACGAGTCGGATTTGATTAGGTCCCCATCGACTCGTTTCATAATATGCTGCACATCGACAATACCTTCGTCAGCCCACTCAGATTTCAACTCGTCCTTGGGGATATCCACCAAGTCCCTACATGTCACAACACCCTTACTATAGTTCAAAGTGGAGTGGAGCTCGGTCTCGATAGCGTACTCTCCGAGACAGGTTGCTTTCCTAAGAGAAGTGACTTGACGGGAACTAGAAGTTTCAACTAACAGAGTCCCATTGCGCAGACGCTTCACAGATTTCAGTGTTACTGCAATTCCCTCAAGACCCTTGTGGATGTAAAAGGGAGAGACTCTCTCAAAGCTACCTTCCTTCCGTTTGACAATCAAAAACACATTCTGGATATCAGCATGTGCTCTGTTACGACAGTCTGATAAATCTCTAGTAACACCATGCGCTGGAGGACTCCCAGCACGAAGTCGCTTTTTCGATTGGGTGTGTTTTCCTACCAGTGGCCCACCCAATCCACTGGTAGGGGGAAACGTAGAGGCGAAGGGTCCATTGTGGTCCCACGAGCAGCTAGGGAACTAAAGGTCCGCTCAGACAGAGTTCCGCGTGCCTGAGTAAGCCTTCTACAACTGGGGTGCGGCAGGTGCCCCAGAGGTTGCCCGCTTGCGACTGTTCCACCCCAACAGCCATGCATCTTATAGGCGCGCAGCACACCGTAAGATTGAGGGGTTTTTATAGAGGTTTACCTTCCTCGCAATCCAGGCGGTCAAGCCAAGATTACCATTCCCAACAGCACACAACATTCCACCGCTGCGCCGTGCGGTGGTCGCTGAAGCATGTCCGGGGTTTACGGTGACAGGAGACTGGCGGCGCTGACCAGTCCCCAGCTCAGGACCCCGGGGTCGCCAAGCCCGTACTCAGCAAATGAATGCTGAGCCCCTGGGGGGAACTACGATGGGTATCTTTTGTGATTTTCTGCCGATTTTGTGTTATTAGCTTCTTGGACACAAACGAAAACTATTGGTACAAGTTTCACCCTCGTCCGTTGTGATGATAAAACGCGCAACTGCTACGGTCGCAGGTTCGAATCCTGCCTCAGGCATGGATGTGTGTGATGTCCTTAGGTTAGTTAGGTTTAAGTAGTTCTAAGTTCTAGGGGACTGATGACCACAGATGTTAAGTCCCATAGTGCTCAGAGCCATTTGCTCCTTTTGATGATAAAATCTGTTTTTAGAATATTTGAAATCTGTATTCCTTTTGTCACTAATTCCATTTTATTTCACACAGTCATAACAATACTGATATCGCACATACTGAGCTGACAAAAGTCATGCGATAGCTCCTAATATCGTGACGGGCCTCCTTTATCCCATGGTAGAGCAGCAACTCAACGTGGCATAGACTCAACAAGTCTTTGAAAGTCCACTGCAGAAATTTTGAGACATGCTGCCTCTATAGCTGTCCATAAATCCGAAAGTGTTGCCCGAGCACGATTTTGCACACGAGCTGACCTCACAGTTACGTCCCAGCTTTCCCAGTATCTTAGGTCCTTGGCTTCGTCCGGTCTGCGTCACACTCAAGACCTTCCATCAGCTCTCAACAACTGAAATCGAAACTCATTTCACCGGTCCATTTTTTTCCAACCGTGTAGGTTGCAACTGATATAATCAGGAGCCCATGAGAGGCGCTGAAGAAGCTGATGTGCTGTTACCAAAGGCACTTGTGACGGTCGTCTGCTGCCAGCGCGCACTGACGCCAAAATTTTGCCGCATTATTCTAACGGATATGTTCCTCGCACATCCCAAATCGATTTCTGCTATTATTTGAAATAGTGTAGCATTTCCGTTGGTGCTGACTACTCTACACAGACGCCGCTGCTCTCGGTCGTTAAGTAAAAGCCGTCGGCCACTGCATTGTCCGTGGTGAGAGGTTATGAACGAAATTTGATATTCCTGGCGCACTACTGACAGTGTGGATCTCGAGATATTGAATTCCGCAATGAATTCAGAAATAGAATGTCCCATACGTCCAACCTCAACTACCATTCCACGTTCAGAGTCTGCTAATTCCCGTCATGGGCTATTTGAAATCTTTTCACACGAATCACGTGAGCACAAATGACAGCTCCACCAATGCATTGCGGTTTTATACCTTGAGTACGAGATATTACCATCACCTAGCCGGCCGAGGTGGCCGTGCGGTTCTAGGCGCTACAGTCTGGAACCGCGCGACCGCTACGGTCGCAGGTTTGAATCCTGCCTCGGGCATGGATGTGTGTGATGTCCTTAGGTTTAAGTAGTTTTAAGTTCTAGGGGACTGTTGAGCACAGCAGTTAAGTCCCATAGTGTTCAGAGCCATTTGAACCATTACCATCACACACACACACACACACACACACACACACACATATATATATATATATATATATATATATATATATATATATATATATATATATTGCTGCCCCATGACTTTTGTTATCTCAGTGTACTTCCTTGACAGAAAAAGAAAAGTACGAAGTAATAGTGGATTTGAACACGTATCAAAAAATTTCCTATCTGTACTACTAGCCACTGTGCACTTGGTTTCACACCGCGCGAATGGACTGATAATGTCGCGTCGATATTCGACATCCTTTTTTTCGGAAGCTATTGCGTTTTTGCACCTAAGCTAAAACACCTAACCCTTTATTTTCACTCTCCTAACACCCTAAATACTTTCGACTGCAGAGAGCGACCCACGGTGGATCCCCTTGTTAGAATGCGTTATCATTGTATAACGCGAAGTTGAAACGGATAGCGAGAAGTGTGACATGTAAAGATTTTTACGAAAATAGCACATAATTTATGGGTGGACGCAAAAACAGCTCCCAACCAAGTCGTCTGAAGTGACACATTGACATTTAGACGGCAGACTGTCAGTTAAGTGTCATTTCATTGGTGAAACCGTTCACGATTGATGTTAACAGCTTTTCACAACATCAAATTTTATCCAGAATTACATTGAAACATGAGGTACATTCAAAATATAACAGTTGTGTCTTTTATCCCTGGACTGGAAACGGATGAAACATGCGATTTGTTTTAAAATACACAGGCGCACGTTGGGAATATGTGACACAGATGGAAGGACTGCACGGCACATAGGACTCCAGCGGCAGCGGCGAGAATGCAGACTGCTAGTCATATTTAAAACTTTCATTTCAAGAACAGCGTTTAATCATTTGTTTCTCCATTTGCGCAGTGTGACACCAATTAAAAGTCAATGCACAAATGGTGAAAGAGTGATGGATATCTAACATGAGTTCGTGATTGCAACAGCGTAAAATAGGCTGAACGTCGTGCGAAAGAAAAGCATGATAATCTAGGCACCGCTTCAGCCAATCTGACGACATGGTCGAGTGACTGGAGAAAGATCCTTTCAAGGCTCAGCAGATGAGTGTGGAAGACTTCTCCTACAAAATTATCATTTCCGTATGATCTTTTGCACATGATCCCGCATGAAGACTTGAAAATTCGAAAAGAGCCGTCCGGGTCGGTGCCACGAATGCTGACGGACTACAAGAAAGACACACATGTTATGACGATGCATGATGACGGCATGAATGACTCCCAATGGTTTTCGGCTTTTTCTAACAATTAATGACTCTTCGTACCTGGACATTCACTATACTCGTCGCTATTGCACTAGCGCATTCCCAGTGGTCAAAAGAGACTCTTAAAGAAGCATTCGTAGCGACCATGGAATCAAGGAATCGACTTTGCAAAAAATGTGTACGGCTGCAGGGAGACTACGTCCAGAAGTGACAAGTCTCATAGTTTTTCTGTGATTAGACGGTGAAGGGAAAAGACGGAGGTGTTATAATTTGAATGCATCACGAAATTTTAATATTAAAAAAATTATATTTTACAACTCTTGGGTAATATGACCTCCACCTCAGCGCTATTCCGGTGCTGATAAGAGAATCAGAGGTCGCTAGTGCCAGCTACTGCTTACGTTGGCAGAGACGCTGCTGTTATTAAAGTACCGCGGTTCGGGGTTGGAGTGATCGGTACTGGTCGATGGGAACGGCGTGGTGTTTCTCACGATGCGCTCGATCACCACCGTCGCGTTTTGGCATTCTGATATGGCGAGGGAGGCAGGAGGAGTTAGTAAAAGTATGTAGAGAAACAATTCGTGAACAACATAATTCTTCATTATTCCATCTGCTTTGGAAAATTATGTGGGTGCATCCTCGTCCCAAGTGCAGGTTGACATTGTCTCGTAACATTCTTTAAGACAAAAAAGTCCTAATTGGATGGAAATTTTAGGTGTGATGTATATGTATAGGCAAGAAAATGATTGCAGTTTCGGAAAGAATGAATGATTTATGCAAGAGAAAGTGCTTCATAAATTGAGCAAGTCGATAACGCTTTGATCCACCTCCGCCTCTCATGCAAGCAATTATTTAGCTTGGCATTGATTGGTAGGGTTGTCGGATGTCTTTTTCAGGGACATCGTGCCAAAATCTGTCCACTTGGCACGTTAGGTAGTCAAAATTTCGAGCATGTTAGATGGCCGTGTCTATGATGCTCCAAACGTTCTCAACTGGGGAGAGATCCGGCAAACTTGCGGCCAAGTTAGGGTTAGGCATTTATGAAGACAAGCAGTAGGAACCATTGTCGTATGCGGTCGGACATTATCGCACCGAGATACACTACTGGCCTTTAAAATTGCTACACCAAGAGGAAATGCAGATGATAAACGGGTATTCATTGGACAAATATATTATACTAGAACTGACATGTTATTACATTTTAAAGCAATTTAGGTGCACAGATCCTGAGAAATCATTATCCAGAACAACCATCTCTGGCCGTAATAACGGCCTTGATACGCGTGGGCATTGAGTCAAACAGAGCTTGTATGGCGTGTACAGGTACAGCTGCCCATGCAGCTTCAACACGATACCTCAGTTTATCAAGAGTAGTGACTGGCGTATTGTGACGAGCCAGTTGCTCTGCCACCATTGACCAGACGTTTTCAATTGGTAAGAGATCTGGAGAATGTGCTGGCCAGGGCAGCAGTCGAACATTTTCTGTATCCAGAAAGGCCCGTACAGGGTACGATAAACCGCAATCGCGATAGCCTACAATCCGACCTTTATCAAAGTTTTAAACGTGATGGTACGCATTTCTCCTCCTTACACGACGCATCACAACAACGTTTCACCAGGCAACGCTGGTCAACTGCTGTTTTGCGTATGAGAAATCGGTTGGAAACTTTCCTCATATCAGCACGTTGTAGGTGTCGCCACCGGCGCCAGCCTTGTGTAAATACTCTGAAAGGTAATCATTTGCATATCACAGCATCTTCTTCCTGTCGGTTAAATTTCGCGTCTGCAGCACGTCATATTCGTGGTGTAGCAATTTTAATGGCCAGTAGTGTACTTACATTTAATGAAATATTTGAAAAATAAAACCGTATGTCATCAGCCCATTGTGCCAGGCAGTTTTCGTGAGTGGGTTATAGTGTAACAGCTGGTAAACGCTACACCCATCTAAAAAAATGTCAGTACATTTCATGTTTTTACTTTAGTTTTGTGTTGGTGCGTGAAACCGAATGACATGTACTGGGAACCAAGAAGCTAAAAGCAGGAGTGTCACCATCGAAGGTAAGAAACGTTGGCTGATTGTCAAAACACAGACTATTAAAAAAAATACTGAAAGCCATTACTTAAATTTAGTTCGTAGTGGCCTAATTAGGACTAAGATCAGACAAAGTTGGAAGCGGCTCATTCATGGCAATTCGCATTGTATCACTACACGACACCTTCTCTCCGTCCACCATCACATAACTTTATGTTATGAATATGATAAAACGGTGAGAAATACTCGTACTTTCTAATGGTGGCTGCAGAAATTTAATCACTGTTATCATACCACTACCACGATTCTGTCATTAATGCTAGTCAGTTGCAAAAATATAGTGTAAACCCAACTTTATTTCTCTATTACTTCTTGTCTTCGTGGAACGACTCACCATTAACACGGCAAATTTTTGACACCGCGGGGTACGCTAAATGACCGTTGAAATGCGCCTGTTGTTAATATCCACAGAGAGATAGAGTCAGTCACTCAATGGAGTCGGACCATCGATAGAAACCACACCCTATTACCCGACTTACAAGCATACGACTGGCAATAGCTGTAACTATTAGTCTACAATTGACGTAGATGCCGATTTAATATTATTCAGTACACCGTCATCAGTTACCGATAGAAATGTCTGCCCTTACGCCCGGTTCCCCCAGTATAAGACAACATAAGATTTGTGGTGAAACAAACTATTTTTAAAGTGGTTTGAAAAATTTATCTCCTTTGTCAACAACATATTTCACGATATCACACAAAATGCTGATGTGACATATTTTCTCGGCAACAAAAGAGAATCGAAACATAAGACTGGATTAGAAAACGGGGACTGAAATGTCGAAACTATGGTCTCAGCTTCTGCTATACCAACTGACTACGTTTTACGACCGGCTTGTGGGCTGAAGGAGTAGCTTCTAACGTTTGACCGTCATTTTCTCTAAAATTATAAAGTGCTGGCACCAAATCCGGAATAAGTGTCGCTTTACTTTCTCTCTTCTCTCATCGTGCCGGGTTTCGTCAATGAGTGACCTACAATTTTTTCCCGTTGTAAGACAATTGACTTTGAAGCTGACCCCACGTTGGAACCCCCACCTTCTTATTTTTTTCAAGAACAAGTAAAGCAAGGAGGTCGACAAGATATGGGAACACCCAAATCACAACACTTTACCACACCAAATGCGATGTAGGAAACCCTTTGGCATTGAAAACATCTTCCAGTCACATCAGTATGAATAAAAGCATGTCCTGTGAGGTATTTAGCGGAATCTTATAACTTTTTTTTGAGTCATCAGTCTTTTGAGTGATTTGATGCGGTCCGCCACGAATTCCTCTCCTGTGCCAACCTCTCCATCTCACTTGCAACCTACGTCCTTAATTATCTACTAGATGTACTCCAATGTCTGTCATCCTCTACCGTTTCTGTCCTCCACAGTTCCGTCTAGTACCATAGAAGTTATTCCCCGATGTCCTAACAGATGTGCTTTTATCCTGTCACTTCTCTCAGGTTCTACGCGGAACTTCACCATTCCTTACCTTACCAGTCCACGTAATGTTTAACATTCCGGTTTTCCCACACTCCATGTTTCACTAACATACAATGCTGTACTCCAAACGTACATTCTCAGAAATTCATTCCTCAAATTAAGGCCTGTGTTTGATACTGGTTGACCTCTCTTGACCAGGAATGCCCTATTTGTCAATGCTAGTCTGCCTTCAGTGTCCTCTGTGCTCCGTAAGTCATGGATTATTTTACAGCCTGAGGCAGCAAAATTCCTTAACCTCACCTACTTCGTGACCATCAACCCTGGTACGTTTCTCGCTGTACCCATTTCTGCTACTTCTCATTACTTTCGTCTTTCTTCGAGTCACTCTCAATCCGTATTCTGTACTCATTACACTCATCATTCTGTTCAGGACATCATGTACTTATTTTTCACTTTTACTCAGAATAGCAACATCATCATCGAATCGTATCATTGATATTTTTTCATCTTGAATTTTAATTCCACTCTTAAACCTATGTTTTATTTCCATCAGTGTTTCTTCGGTATAGAGATTGAACGGTAGAAGCGAAATAGTGCATCCCTGTCTTAAACCCGTTTTAATTCGAGCATTTCGTTAGTGGTCGTCCACTCTTATTATTCCCCCTTAGTTGTTGTACATATTGTATATTACCAGTCTCTCCCCATAGCTTTCCCCTTTTTTTCTCAGAATTTCGAAAATCTTGCACCATTTTACATTGTCGAACACTTTTTCCAGGTCGTCTAATCCTATGAACGTGTCTTGATTTTTCTTTAGTCTTGCTTCCATTAACAACCGCAAAGTCGGAACTGCCTCTCTGGTGCCTTCACCTACTTGGATGCATGAGCTGTTACATGATTGTGTGATAATTCTCTCACTTGTCAGCTATTACAATCTTCGAAATTGTGTGGATGCCATTTTTCCCAAAGTCAGATGCTTTGTCGCCAAACACATACATTATACACAACTTGTAGAGTCGGTTAGTTGCCACTTTCCCAAAAATTATAGTAATCCTGATCGAATGTTGTCTATTTCTTCTGCCTTATTTGATATTAAATCCTCCAAAGCTCTCTTAAATTCTGATACTAATACTGGATCCCTTATGTCTTTTAAATCGACTGCTGTTTCTTTTTCCATCACATCGGAGAAATCTTCCTCCTAACAGAGGCCTTCAGTGTACTCTTTCCACCCATCCGCTCTCTTCTCTACATTTAACAGTGGAATTCCTCTTACGCTCATATTATTACCACCCTGAGTTTTAATTTTACCGAGGATTCTTTTGACTTTCCTATATGTTGTGTCAGCCCTTCCGATAATCATTTGTTTTTCTATTTCTTCACATTTTTCATGCAGCCATTTTCTCTTGCCTTCCCTGCACTTCCTATTCATTTCATTCCTCATCGACTTGTATATCTGTATTCCTGAATTTCCCTGAATATTTTTAACATTTTTGTACGTCCTTCTTTCATAGATCAGCTGAGGTATTTCTTCTATTACTGATGGTTTCTTCGCAGTTACGTTCTTTATACCTAAGCTTTTTCTTTCCAACTCCCGTGATTGCCCTTTTTGGAAATAGAAATTCAACTGTACTGGCCACCGATCTATTGCTGTATTTATAGCCTTACAGAAATTGTAGCTCATCTCGTCATTCCTTAGTACTTCCGTATCGCACGTCTTTGCATATTGATTCTTCCTGATTAATCTCTTAAACTTGAACCTACTCTTCATCACTTCTATATTGTGATCTGAGTCTGTATCTGCTCCTGGTTACACCTTACAATCTAATATCTCATTCCGGAATCTCTGTCGGACCAAGATGTAATCTAACTGAAATCTTTCCGTAACACGTGGCCCTTTCCATGTGTACCCCCTTCTCTTTAATTCTGCAACAGAATATTCGCTACTATTAACTGAAATTTATTGTAGTGCTCAATTAGTCTTTCTGCTCTCTCATTCCTTGTCCCGAGTCCGTATTCACCTTTCACTATAACTTCTACTCTTTGCCCTACAACCGCATTAGTTCCCCATGACTAATAGAATCTCATCTCCCTTTACATACTGAATTACCCTTTCAATAGCCTCATATACTTCAAAAATGGTCCAAATGGCTCTGAGCACTATGGGACTTAACATCTGAGGTCATCAGTCCCCTAATCTAAGGACACCACACACATCCATGCCCGAGGCAGTATTCGAACCTGCAACGGTAGCGGTCGCTCGGTTCCAGACTGAAGCTCCTAGAACCGCTCGGCCACACCGGCCAGCTCATATACTTCCTTTATCTCTTCATCGTCAGCTTGCGACGTCAGCATATACACATGAACTATCGTTGCCGGTGTTGGTTTGCTGTCGATTGTGATAAGAGATACATCAACACTCAACAGTTCACCCTGTGCCCTACCATCCTATTCATAACAAATCCTACTTCCGTTACCCGATTTTCTGCTGCTGTTGATCTTACCATACACTCATCTGACCAGAAATCATTTCTTCTTCCCATTTCACTTCACTCACCTCACTTTATCTAGATTGAGCCTTCGCATTTCTATTTTCCGATTTTTTAACATCTCTACCACATTCAATCTTCTGACATGTCACGCCTCGACTCGTAGACCGTTATCCTTTCGTAGGTCATTCAGTCTTTTTCTCATTGTCACCTCTTTACTGGAAGGCCTCTCCCGGAGATCCGAGTGATGGACTATTCTGGAATCTTTTGCCAATGGAGATATCATTACACATTTTCAATTACAGGCCACATGTCCTGTGGACACACGTTACGTGTATTTAATGTAGTAGTTTAGATTTCCTTCTGCATCTTCATGCCTTTGATCATTACTGTCTCTTCCGCCCTTAGCGGCAGCTCCTCAACCCAAGGATAAGAGTGTCCTGAACCTCTGTCCGCTCCTCCACCCGCGTTGGCAGAATGAGGGTGACTTCTTATGCCGGAAGTATTCGGCCGCCACTGCTGATTGTTAATGAAAATTTAAGCGGGCTTCAGACTTACACAATACCATAACACACCATGCCATTACTAGCAGAAAACACTGACTGGTTCAGGTAACTATGATTGGGGTGGATTGCTATCACACATGCTTCTCTCCAAAGATGTGATCTGGTTACCATGGTGGCCATGGAAAATGGGACAGGTCTTTCTAGTGCTCGCTGAACTAGATCTGGAAGATGCGGGCCTTGTGAACAGCTGTTCTCTGGTGTTGGATCACAGCATATCCAATAGGAAACAAATGTTGTACCAAGGGGTCGATCTTATCTGAGAAAAAATCGCCACGTAGCCCTTACCGATAATACGACCTTGCTGAGTAACTAAGTGGCTCAGGGCCTCGATATGGCTACCGAACCCCCGCTGTTTTACACTCTTAAAACATACATTTGTCCAGAGTTTGGAACCAGTGTGAAAGAAGGTTCATATGACCAAATGACTTTCTTCTATTGCTCCATATACCAAATTTTATTTCTTCCGCATCACGCTTTTTCGTTAAGTATCATTGATGTGTGGCTCTGGAATCAAGCTCTATCTGCAGTTCCCAGCATGTGGAGCTCCCTTCGTGTTGTTTTGGTGCTGACAGCGTTCGCGAGTGCGACATTCAGTTCTGCAGTGCCATTCGCAGCTGTCGTCTCCTATTTTTCGTCACAATCCCAATGACCGCCTGTCACTCGCTGTAACCTTTCATCGTGGTTGTGACTTAGCGGATGATCTTTTCCCGCTTTCCCTGTGATTTGTACAGATCTTCGATATGAACCTCTTGAAACACCAGACACTTCAGCCATGTTGGTTACGAAAGCATTCACCAAACGAGCCCCAATAGTTTGCGCAAGTGGGAATTCTCTCAGCTCCGACGTAAGACACTCGCAAGTACGCAGAACACTGTTCTGATCACGAGTGACCCTTCCAATGTATTGAGGACATTGAACAGGTGCCGTTCGTGGACAGATACGCCGGTGACACGAACAGGATTGGCTGCCATCTGCATTTATGTCAAGGAATGCATTTATCACCGTGTTTCCTTATTTTTGTCTAACTCCCAAATAGCTCCTTGTCTGTTGTCAATAACCATACTCTCAGAGTATGTACTGAGTATTGTGGACCAACAAATCCACGGGCGAGAAAATTAGCTTGAATAAACCATTTCAAACGAAGTTATTTCTGAGTCCTGTACGCATGTAATCAAAGTAGATGCAGATTAGCGTTACTCTTTAAAAGCTTGACACCATTATTATAGCTGCATTGCATAACTTACTCAGCGTACAACACATTGATACCGTTGTTCCTGCGTTTGGCAGCGACTTTTTTATTCACCGCTACCAATAAAAAATTGTAATTTTACAGAACGTGTACGGAGAAATGGGCGCTTCACAATAGCTTGAACAAACAATGGAACCCATTCCTGCCATTAGTTTGCTTAGCTTGTAAGCGATGAGACGGACAGAGATCAGATACCAGTTCGGAATGTTAAGCCGCAGCGCGCTACACCGCCCACCCGAGGTACAACGATGTCATGAATAATGCATTGAAAGAGGCGCCGGTCGCGCGAGCAGTAATTGGACGCGGCGGGCGACGAAGACCAACTCTGCCACTCGTCAGCCCTCATCCCCACGATGCGACAACAACAGGCGCAGCCTAGAAACTAGGCGACGCCCGATTATGGGCTTTCCTAGACTTCAGATGTAACTACCTCAATGCAAATTTTCTAAAGTTTTTGATCTTCAAACATTATTTGGATCCTAATCTTCCATCATGGGCAGGTGAAGATAGTGGGATTGGAATTGATAATCTTTTCATTAATGAAGTTCAAAGCGAAGAAAAACTGTATACGCAGTAGCAAACTCTCTCTATGATCATGCTGCACAGTTAGGATAAATAAGATAACGGCATTCAGTACAGATACTCTCAAGGGCAAAGCAGAATAACTAATTATTCCATGACAACCATTTTTAACGAATGTTCACAGATTTATAATGACATGAAATTTAATCTGTTCCCTGATAAATTCGTATCCCTATTGGGAAACATTTTCCCATACAAGCTAATCAAAATGAACCTTAAAGAGCCACGTAAAGAACGGCGTGTCACTATAGAGATTAAAGTGCCTTACGAGAGGTACAGGGAGACGTATCTATCGGTGAAAAAATGTAAAAAACCTGCATTAGCTGTATACTACAAAAACTGCTCAAAATTACCAAAAAAAAGTTACCTAAGAATTAAGGAAAATTGACATCAAGTCCGAAATCAGTAATTCCGAAACTGACTTAAGGCTCTACGGAATGCAGTGAAATGAGGTTAGGACAAACTAGTCGCAGAACAGGACATCATCACTATTGAACTGAAACTGAATGGAAGAGCTGTCAGTCCCGAATCACAGGTACCAAATATATTAAATAATCGTTTCTTGGAGATAGTGAAACTACAAGGACAAACAGTTAAATAAAAATATCACAGCAGTGAGTTGGAAAAGCAACTCTCTTAAAATTAGGTATCACCCACTTCTCTTCTGAACATAAGAAAATTACATATATATTCTCTCAAAAATAAAATGACGTCTGGATTTGATGGTGTTTTCAGTAGAGTACTGAAAATTTTTCCCGTATATCAGCCCTGTATTATTTGCTACCTGTAATGCATCACTAACTAAAGGCATTTTTCTACAGAGGCTGAAATATGACGTTGTTAAATCTCTCCATAAGATAAATGGTAATAGAGTTCTTAGTAACTACGGATGTGTTCCCCTGCTGGCAACAGTTTATAAAATTTTTCACAAGGTGTCATATTCTACAATAGTATCTCACCTGAACAACAATAATATCCACACTAAATTGCAGATTGGATTTCAGATTAGTTGCTCTACTGAGCATGCCTACATGTTCACTCACGAAATTTTACAAGCACGAAAATATAAATAAAAAGAAGTTACCATATGGTATTTTCTGCTACCTATGTAAGGCATTTGACTGTGTGAATCATAAGAGCCGAGATAAACAGAGGGTGTATGACAGTTACGGTGTAACCAGCCATTGTACAACGTCAAATCTAAGCAAAAGAGTGGTAAAAGCGTCATAATTTAACCAACGTAATCAGCAGAGACTCTGACTGGGGAAATATCACATTTAGATTTCATCAAGGACCAATCTTTGGTATGCTGTTGTTCTATCATTTATGTAAATTACTTTCCATTTAATATACAACATTCAGAATTAGTTCTCTTCTAGGATGACTCTCGTACCTGTATCAGTTCAAGCATACACACACAAACAGAAAAAATGGTGTATAATGTTCTAGAAGATATCATTGACTGTTCTTGCCTAAATGGTATCACTCGCAATTCCCAAAATACACATTTTGAGGCTCGCACGTCTGGAGTATACCTCCGCTGGTGTAAGCTGTCACCAGCACACCAGGCGGCAAAGATTCTGTGGATAGTAGGCATCGGAACAAGCGAGGCTTTCAGGAAAGAGACCAAAGACAGACTCGCAAGAAACACGCTGCCTACACTCGCTCGGACGTCAGTAATTAGATAGCCACCACCGGCCACAGGGGCCCAGTCGGTGAGCCATCCAGTGAGTCAACAAGCCGAATCACAGTCGCAGCCCAGTGAGAGTCGCAGTCGCAGTTAGCTCAGCCTCTAGCTCTGAGTCAGTCCGTACCTAGCCACCAGAGTAGTATACATAGCAACTTGTACATCACCAGCCATGAGGCTAAAGTCGACTCTTACAGAGAGCTTGTACCACAACACCTGGACTATCTTAAGTAGCTTCCTGTTTATGTTAATAAAGGGTGCTGTTAATATATGTTTGCAGTTGTGTTATAGAAAGAAGATACCAGCCACCAAACAACATCCTCTCCATGCTTCGACACAAAAATCCCAACGACAAATGTCACATAGGGCGAGGAAATAAATTTCCAAACTTTTAGGTGTCCACACTGATGATAATTTGTACTGGAAAAGCGCATTTTGCAGCGTCTAAAACAACCTAGGTTCGCCACATTTGCATTTAGACAGGGGGCAGGGACAAAACCGTAAGTTGAAATATTTCGGGTACTGTCATCAGTAATGTCATGTCGAATGATATGTTGAGATAACTCATCTTTAATAAGATAGAGTGTGTTCATAACTGGAAAACGATCTGTAAGAGTAATATGTGATGCTCACCCACGATGATCTAGTAGATATCTCATCAAACAGTTAGGCATTATAACCACTGCTTCATAGTGTACTCATTCCTCCATGAAGTATGTTGTAAATAATGCACAGCAGTTCAAAAGTAAAAATGCTGTACATAACTGCAACATCAGAAGGAGAAATGGCATTCTTTACTTTACATTAAAGATTTTTTTATCTTAAATATTGCTTCACAATGCTTCAACTAAAATTTAGAACACATATCCCACAATATGAAATGCTTGGCAAACCACAAACTTGTTGCTGTGGACTTCAGTCCAAAGACTGGTTTGTAGAAGCTCTCCATGCTACTCAGTCCTGAGGAAGCCTCTTCACCTCTGAGTAATTACTACAATCTTTATCCTTCTGAATTTGATTATTGTATTCATCTCTTACTCTCCGTCCACGATATTTACCTCACACACTTCCCTTCAATGCTAAATTGGAGATCCCGCGATGCCTCAGATGTGTCCTATCAACTGATCCCTTCTTTTAGTCGAGGTGTACCACAGATTTCTCTCCTCGCCAATTCTATTTAGTACCTCCTCATTAGCTACAAGACCTTCCCATCTAATTTTCAGCATTCTCCTGTAGCACCACATCTCAAAAACTTCGCTTCTCTTTTCGTCTAAATTTTTTATCGTCCACGTTGCACATCCATGCGTGGCTACACTCAATACAAATACTTTCAGAAAGGACTTCCTTACACTTAAATCTATACTCGATGTTACCAAATTTCTCTTCTTCAGAGATGCTTTTCTTGCCATTGAGAGTCTACATTTTCTATCCTCACTATACCATCATCAGTTATTTTGCTTCCCAAATAGCAAAACTCATCTACTACTTTAAGTGTCTCATTTCCCAATCTAGTTTCCTCAACATCATCTGATTTAATTGACTAAATTACATTATCCTTATTTTGTTTATGTTCATTTCACCTTGGCTCCTCTTTTCAAGTCACTGTCCAGTCCGTTCAGCTACTCTTCCAAGTCCTTTGCTATCTATGACAGAATTACAATGTCATCAGCAGACCTCAAAACTTTTATTTATTATCCCTGGAGTTTAATTTCTATTCCAGGTTTTTCTTTTGTTTCCCTTGCTGCTTGCTCAATACACAGACTTATTACCATCAGGGATAATCTACAACCCTGTCTCACTCCCTTCTCAACCAGTGCTTCCCCTTCATGCCCCTGGACTCTTTATATCTTCCACCTGGTTTCTGTGGGAATTGTAGATAGACTTTCGCTCCCTGCATTTTACTGCTACCACCTTAAGAATTAGAAAGAGAGTATTCCAGTTAACACTTTCAAAAGATTTCTCTAAATCTATAAATGCTATTAACGTAGGTTTATCCTTCCTTAACCTAATATCTATGAGAAGTCGTAGAGTCAGTATAGCCTTGCGTGTTCCTACATTTCTCCAGAGTCCTAACTGATCTTTCGTGAGGGCGTCTTCTACCAGATTTTCCATTCTTCTGTAAAGGATTCGTGTTAGTATTTTGCAACCGTGACTTATTAAGCTGATAGCTTGGTAATTTTCACACCTGTCAGCACCTGCTTTCTTTGGAACTGGAATTATTATATTCTTCTTGAAGTCTGCGGGTATTTCACCTATCTCATACAGCTTGCTCATCAGATGGTAGAGTATTGTCATGGCTGGCTCTCCCAAGGCTATCAGTGTTTTCTACTCCCGAGGCCTCGTGATTTGTCAAACTCTTCTCATTTCATCGACGTTTTCTCCCGTTTCAATAATGTTGCTCTGAAGTACATCTCTCTTGTGTAGACCATGTGTATACTCCATCCACGTTTCTGCTTTCCCTTCTTTGCTTACTACTAGTTTTCCACCTGAGCTCTTGATATTCATACAGGTGGTTCTCTGTTCTCCGAAGGTCTCTTTAATTTTTATGTATGCAACATCTCTCTTACCGCTAGTGATATATGCTTCTGCATCTTTACATTTGACCTCTAGTCATTTCTGATTAGCGATTTTGCACTTTCTGTTGATCTCATTTTTTATTCGATTCTGTTGCCTTTCACTTACCTCATTTATTACATTTTTATGTGTTCTAGTTTCATCGATTAAATCAGATGTCTCTTGTGTCACCCATGGATAGCCGTCGTCTGTTTACCTACTTGGTACTCTGCTGCCTTCAATATTTTATCCCTCAAAGCTACCCATTCTTCTTTTACCGTATTCCCTGCCCGTGTTCTTGTCAGTCGTTCCCTAATGTTACCTCTGAAACTCTCTACAACCTGCTGTTCGTTCAATTTATCCAGGTCCCATCTCCTTAAAATCCTATGTTTTTGCAGTTTCTTCAGTTTTATTCTACCGTTCATATCTAACAGATTGTTGTCAGATTCCTTATCTGCCCATGGAAATGTCTTACAATTTAAAAACTGCTCCTAAATCTCTGTCTTGCCATTATATAATCAATCTGAAACGTTACGGTGTCTCCAGGTCTGTCCCAAGTATATAACCTTCTTTCATGATTCTTAAACCGAGTGTTACCTACGATTAAATTATGGTCTGTGGTAAATTCTACCATGTGGCTTCCTGTTTTGTTAGTTTCCTCCAGTCCACATTCACCTACTAATTTTCTCTCCCTTCCTTTTCCTACTATCGAATTACAGTTCCCTATAACTATAAAATTTTCATCTCCCACAACTATCTGAATAATTTATTTTATCTGATCATACATTTCCACAATCTCTTCCTCATCTGTGGAGCTAGTTGGCATTTAAACTTGTACTACTGTGGTGGATGTGGGTCTTGTATCTGACTTGCTTACAATAATGTGTTCACTATGCTGTTCATAGTAGCTTACCCGTGTTCCTGTTTTGTTTTTCATTATTAAACCTACTCCTGTATTGAGCCAATTTGGCTTTATATTTATAACCCCGTATTCACCTCACCAGAATTCCTGTTCCTTCTGCCGCTGAACTTCACTAATTTCTACTATATCTAGCTTTAACCTATCCATTTCCCTTTCTAAATTTTCAAACCTACTTGCCCGATTCAAAGATCTGACATACCACGCTCCGATCCGTAGATAGCCAGTTATGTATCTCCTGACAACGACGTCCTCCTGAGTAGTCCCCGCCCAGAGTTCCAAATGGGGGACTATTTTACATCTGGAATATTTTACCAAAGAGGATGCCATCTTTTAACGATACAGTGGGGCAACATGCCGTCGGGAATAATTACGGCTGTAGTTACCATTGCTTTCAGCCGTTCACAATACTGTCACAGCAAGAATGTTTTGTTTGAAGTTATAATAACAGACTGTTGCTACACAGCTACCGAAATAGCAGCTGCCCCTCTTCTGCCTTCTCAACAGATACCCCTCCTCTGTAGTTGCACCTACGATATGTCTATTTGTATGGCTGAGGCACGCAGGCCTCTCCACCAACGGCCACGTCCCTGGTTCATGTGGGATAACAGAAATGTAAAAATGGCTCTAAGCACTATGGGACTTAACATCTGAGGTCATCGGCCCCCTAGACTTAGAACTACTTAAGCCTACCTAACTTAAGGACACCACACACATCCATAACCGAGGCAGGATTCGAACCTGCGACCGTAGCATCAGCTCGGTTCCGGATTGAAGTGCCTAGAACAGCTCGTCCGATGGGGCCGGCTAAGAAAAGTAAAATTTAAAAACTAACCAGAAACTATTTTCCTTGACTACGCCTTCCATTCCGTGCGAAAATTTCTACTATTGTAATGTTTAAATGGTTTTGGGTAGGAATTGGTAACACACATTTCTATATTTAAAAAATGCATAGTTTGTGGTATGAACGTAAAAAGACTCGTTATATATCACTCCTATCTACAGCACAATTTATCCCCAGAACATGATACTAACTGTCAACAAGATTTTTAAAGTCAATTTGTATTTCAATAGGATCTCACCATAGAAAATGCCATTTTTCAGTGAAAGAAAGGTACATATACTGAAGAAGATAAATCATTTTCCTCAACATGTGAACAGCATTTTCGGTACTTGTCAAAAGCTCATAGATTTAGGGGCCATAGACCATCCTGTTTCTAAGGTGCTGCAGTCACGGACTGTGCGTCTGGTCCCGGAGGAGGTTCCAGTCCTCCCTCGGGCATGGGTGTGTGTGTTTGTCCTTAGGATAATTTAGCTTAAGTAGTGAGTAAGCTTAGGGACTGATGACCTTAACAGTTAAGTCCCATAAGATTTCACACACATTTTAACATTTGAACCGTCCTGTTATTCACCTCTTATTTCGTATCATGTTATTCATCCTATCTTGTTTAACTGAAATGAATTCAGAGTGCAGCATTAAGAAATTCAGGAAGGTACTCAGTGAGATGGTGCCTTCAGAGTGGAGGATTCGAACCTGCGACCGTAGCGGTCGTGCGGTTCCAGACTGTAGCGCCTACAACCGCTCGGCTACCTCGGCCGGCGCGGATCTCCGGGAGAGGACTGCCAAGAGGGAGGTTACCATGAGAAAAAGAGTGAATAATCAACGGGATAATAAAGTTCTCCGTGTCGGTGGTGGAATGTCAGAAGTTTTAACGTGGTAGGGAAAGTAGAAAATCTGAAAAGGCATATCCAAAGGCTCAATCTAGATATAGTAGGGGTCAGTGAAGTGAAGTGGAATGAAGACCAGGATTTCAGGTCAGATGTGTGTAGGTTAACATCAACAGCAGCAAATAATTGTATAACGGGAGTAGGATTCGTTATGAATAGGAAGTTAGGTCACTGAGTGTGTTACTGTGAACTGTTCAGTGGTAGAGTTGTTCATATCAGAATAGGCAGCAAACCAACACCGACCACGATAGTTCAGATATATATGCCGACATCGAAATATAAAGATGAAGAGATAGAGATAATGTATGAGGATACTGAGAGGGTAATGCAGCATGTAAAGGGATGTAAAATTTTTAATAGTCATGGAAGACTGGAATGCAGTTGTAGGGAAGGGAGTAGAAGAAAAGGTAACAGAAGAATATGGGCTAGAGACAACGAATGAGAGAGGAGAGAGACTAATTGAGTTCTGAGCAGGTTTCAGCTAGTAATAGTGAAAACTCTGTTCAGTAATCACAAGAGGAGGAAGTATACTTGGAAAAGGTCGGGTGATAAGGGGAGATTTCAGTTAATGATGTCACGATCAGACAGAGATTTCAAGATCAGATACTGGATTGCAAGACATACACAGGAGCAGACATAGACTAAGATCACAATATAGTAGTGATAAAGAGAAGGCTGAAGTTTAAGTAATTAGTCAGGAAGAATCAAAATGGGAAGAAGTGGGCCACGGAAGTACTAAGGAATGACGAGATGCGTTTGAAGTTCTCTAAGGCTATAGAAACAGCAATAAGGAATAGCTCAGTAGGCAGTAGAGTTGAAGAGGAATGGACATCTCTAAAAAGTGTCATCACAGAAGCTGGGAAGTAAAACATAGGTACAAAGAAGGTATCTGCGAAGAAACCAAGGGGCAACAGAAGATATATTTCAATTGGTCGATGAAAGAAGGAAGTACAAAAATGTTCAGGGACACACAAGAGTAGAGAAATACACACATCAAAAAGAATTAGCATCACCCAGGTCCCGAAAGTTCCGTAACCCGTAGAGAAAATTCGACTATAGATTAACATGAACATTGTTTCCGCCCTTTTTATTGCTCATGAATACAACACATTGGACGTTGTGCCACCATACAGAGAGACCTTCAGAGGTGATGATCCAGATTGGTATACACACCTGTACTTCTAACACGCAGTTTTTTTCCATCAGTCTACGAACTCCTTCATGTGCTAACCTCTTCATCTCAGAGTAGCACTTCCAACCTACGTCCTCACTTATTTGCTTGACGTATTCCAATCTCTATCTTCCTCTACAGTTTTTGCCCTCTGCAGCTCCCTCTAGTACCATGGAAGTCATTCCCTCAAGTCTTAGCAGATGTCCTATCATCCTTCCCTTCTCCTTATCAGTGTTTTCCACATATTTCTTTCCTCTCCGACTCTGCGTAGAACCTCCTCATTCCTTACCATATCAGGCCACCTAATTTTCAACATTCGTCTATAGCACCACATCTCAAATGCTTCGATTCTCTTCTGTTCCGGTTTTCCCACAGTCCATGTTTCACTACCATACAATGCTGTACTCCAGACGTACATCCTCAGAAATTTCTTCCTCAAATTAAGGCCGATATTTGATATTAGTAGACTTCTCTTGGCCAGAAATGCCTTTTTTGCCATAGCGAGTCTGCTTTTGATGTTCTCCTTGCTCCGTCCGTCATTGGTTATTTTACTGCCTAGGTAGCTGAAGTCATTAACTTCATTGACTTCGTGATCCTTTCACCTTGTATTTTAATTTCACTCCTGAACCTTTCTTTTATTTCCATCATTGCTTCCTCGATGTACAGATTCAAGAGTAGGGGCGAAAGGCTACAGCCTTGTCTTACACCCTTCTTAATACGAGCACTTCGATCTTGATCGTCCACTCTTATTATTCCTTCTTGGTTGTTGTACATATTGTATATGACCCGTCTCTCCCTATAGCTTACCCCTACTCTTTTCAGAATCTCGAACAGCTTGCACCATTTTATATTGTCGAACGCTTTTTCCAGGTCGACAAATCCTATGAAAGTGCCTTGATTTTTCTTTAGCCTTGCTTCCACTATTAGCCGTAATGTCAGAATTGCCTCTCTCGTCCTTTTACTTTTCCTAAAGCCAAACTGATCGTCAGCTAGCACATTCTCAATTTTCTTTTCCATTCTTCTGTACATTATTCTTGTAAGCAGCTTCGATGCATGAGCTGTTAAGCTGATTGTGCGATAATTCTCGCACTTGTCAGCTCTTGCCGTCTTCGGAATTGTGTGGATGATGCTTTTCCGAAAGTCAGATGGTATGTCGCCAGACTCATATATTCTACACACCAACGTGAATAGTCGTTTTGTTACCACTTCCCCCAATGATTTTAGAAATTCTGAAGGAATGTTATCTATACCTTCTGCCTTATTTGACCGTAAGTCCTCCAAAGCTCTTTTAAATTCCGATTCTAATACTGGATCCCCTATCTCTTCTAAATCGACTCCTGTTTCTTCTTCTATCACATCCGCCAAATCTTCACCCTCATAGAGGCTTTCAGTTTATTCTTTCCACCTATCTGCTCTCTCCTCTGCGTTTAACTGTGGAATTCCCGTTGCACTCTTAATGTTACCACCGTTACTTTTAATGTCACCAAAGGTTGTTTTGACTTTCCTGTATGCTGAGTCTGTCCGTCCGACAATCATATCTTTTTCGATGTCTTCACATTTTTCCTGCAGCCATTTCGTCTTAGCTTCCCTGCACTTCCTATTTATTTCATTCCTCAGCGACTTATATTTCTGTATTCCTGATTTTCCCGGATCATGAAGTATTTCTTCTGTTACCCATGGTTTCTTCGCAGCTACCTTCTTTGTACCTATGTTTTCCTTCCCAACTTCTGTGATGGCCCTTTTTAGAGATGTCCATTCCTCTTCAACTGTACTGCCTACTGCGCTATTCCTTACAGCTGTATCTATAACGTTAGAGAACTTCACACGTATCTCGTCATTCCTTAGTACTTCCGTATCCCACTTCTTTGCGTATTGATTCTTTCTGACTAATGTCTTGAACTTCAGCCTACTCTTCATCACTACTACATTGTGATCTGAGTCTATATCTGCTCCTGGGTATGCCTTACAATCCAGTATTTGATTTCGGAATCTCTGCCTGACCATGATGTAATCTAATTGAAATCTTCCCATATCTCCCGGCCTTTTCCAAGTATACCTCCTCCTCTTGTGATTCTTGAACAGGGTATTCGCTATTACTAGCTGAAACTTGTTACAGAACTCAATTAGTCTTTCTCCTCTTTCATTTCTTGTCCCAAGCCCACATTCTCCTGTAACCTTTTCTTCTACTCCTTGCCCTACAACTGCATTCCAGTCGCCCATGACTATTAGATTTTCGTCCCGCTTTACATACTGCATTACCCTTTCAATATCCTTATACACTTTCTGTATCTGTTCATCTTCAGCTTGCGACGTCGGCATGTATACCTGAACTATCGTTGTCGGTGTTGGTCTGCTGTCGATTCTGATTAGAACAACCCGGTCACTGAACTGTTCACAGTAACACACACTCTGCCCTACCTTCCTATTCATAATGAATCCTACACCTGTTATACCATTTTCTGCTGCTGTTGATATTACCCGATACTCATCTGACCAGAAATCCTTGTCTTCTTTCCACTTCACTGACCCCTACCATATGTAGATTGAGCCTTTGCATTTCCCTTTTCAGATTTTATAGTTTCCCTACCACGTTCAAGCTTCTGACATTCCACGCCCCGACTCGTAGAACGTTATACTTTCGTTGATTATTCAATCTCTTTCTCTTGGTACCTTCCCCCTTGGCAGTCCCCTCCCGGAGATCCGAATGGGGGACTATTCCGGAATCTTTCGCCAATGGAGTGATCATCATGACACTTCTTCAATTACAGGTCACATGTCCTGTGGATACACGTTACGTGTCTTTAATGCAGTGGTATCCATTGCCTTCTGCATCTTCATGTCGTTGATCATTGCCGATTCTTCCGCCTTTAGGGGCAATTTCCCACCCCTAGGACAAGAAAGGGCCCTGAACCTCTCTCCACTCCTCCACCCTCTTTGAAAAGGCCGTTGGCAGAATGAGGCTGCCTTTTTATGCCGGACGTCTTCGGCCGCCACTGCTGATTATTTATCAAAATTTAGGCAGTGGCTGGAATCGAACCCGGGACGGAAGACGTTTAGATTATGAATCATGACGCTACCCCTAGACCCTGTAACTCGTCGTATTTCATTGATGAATGCCTGTATTCGTTGTGGCATACTATCCACAATTACATCAGGGCACTGTTGGTCCACATTGTCCCTCTCCTTAACGGCGTTTCGGCATAGGATTCTTGTCTGGAGAACGTGATGGCCACTGTAGTCGAGCGATGTCGTTATCCTGAAGGAAGTCATTTCAAGATGTGGACGATGGGGGCGCGCATTGTCGTCACTGAAGATGAATGCCTCGCCAATATACTGCCGACATGGTTGCGTTATGGGTCGGAGGATGTCAGTCACTTATCGTACAGCTATTACAGCGCCTTCACTGACAACCAGCGGCGTACGTCGGCCCCACATAACGCCACCCCAAATCAGCAGGGAACCTCCACCTTCCTGCACTCGCTGGACAGTGTGTCTAAGGAGTTCAGCCTGGTTGGGTTGCCTCCAAATACGTATCGGACAATTGTCTGGTTGAAGGCGTATGCGTTACGCATAGGTGAAGAGAACGTGATGCCAATCCTGAGCGTTCATTCGGCACGTTGTTGAGCCCATCAGCACCACACTGCATGGTGTCGTGGTTTCAAAGATGGGCCTCGCCGTGGACGTCGGGAGTGAAGTTGCGCATTATGCGCCCTATTGTGCTAATTTGAGATGCAACACAACGTCCTGTGGCTGCACGAAAAGCATTATTCAACATGATGGCGATGCTGACAGAGTTCCTCCGAGCCATAATCCGTAGGTATCAGTTATTCACTGCAGTAATAACCCTCGGGTGGCATGAGCGATTCATGTGATCGACAGTTTTTTTCTCTCTGTATCTCCTCCATGTCCGAACAACATCGCTTTGGTTCCCTCCGAGACGCCAGGACACTTCCCTTGTTGAGAGTCCTTCCTGGTACAAAGTAACAATGCAGACGCGATGGTACCGCAGTATTGACCATCTAGGCAATGTTGAACTACAGACAACAAGAACCGTGTACCTCCAACTGATCGGCTGTCGGACCCCCTTAGTCAAATAGGCGCTGCTCATACATGGTTCTTTACATTTTTGGTTGGGGTAGTAACATCTCTGAACTGTCAAAGGGAATGTGTCTGTGATACAATATCCACAGTCAACGTCTATCTTCAGGAGTTCTGGGAACCAGGGTGAAGCATACCTTTCTTTGATGTGTGTAGAAGTCGCCGAGGAATGAAATAAATAGGAATTGCAGCGAAGCTAAGACTAAATGGTTGGCGGAAAATGTGAAGACATCGGAAAAGAAACGATTGTTAGAAAGACAGACTCAGCATACAGGAAAGTCAAAACTGCTTTTGGTGACAATAAAATCGTGCAACGGGAATTCCACTGTTAAATGCAGAGGAGAGAGCGGATAGTTTGGAAGAATACATTGAAAGCCTTTGTGAGGGAGAAGATTTATCTGAGGTGACAGAAGAAGAAACAGGAATCGACTTAGAAGAGATAGAGGATCCAGTATTAGAATCAGAAATTAGAAGATGTTTGGAGGGCTTAAGATCAAATAAGGCCAAAGAGATGGATACCATTCCATCAGAGTTTCTAATACCATTGGGTGAAATGGCAACAGAACGGCTATTGAAGCTGGAGTGCGCTAGATGGTGATCAGTTTGGTTCTAGAAAAGGTAAAGGCACGGAAAGGCAATTCTGACTTCGCGGTTAAAAATAGAAGCAAGACTCAACGAAAATCAAGACACATTCATAGGATTTGTCGACCTGGAAAAACCGTTCGACAATGTATAATGGTGCAAGATGTTCGAAATTATGTGAAAAGTAGGGGGTAAGCTATAGGGAGAGATGGCTCATATATAATATGTACAACAACCAAGCGGGAATAATAAATGAGGTCGACCAAGAACGAAGTGCTCGTATTAAAAAGGGTGTAAGAAAAGGATGTATCCATTCGTCCCTACTATTCAGCATGTATGGCGAGGAAGCAACTGTGGAAATAAAAGCAAGGTTCTTTAGTGGAGTTAAAATTCAAGGTGACAGGATGTCAGTGACACGATTCGCTGATGACATTGATAACTTGAGTGAAAGTGAAAAAGAATTACAGGATCTGCTGAACAGAATGAACTGTCTAATGAGTGCAGAGTATGAATAGAGAGTACGTCGAAGGAAGACGAAAGTAATGAGATGTAGTAGAAATGAGAACAGGAGAAACTTAACATCAGGATTCATGATCACGAAGTAGATGAAGTTAAGGAATTCTGCTACCTAGGCAATAAAATAACCAACTATGGACGGAGCAAGGAGGATATTAAAAGCAGACTAACAACGGCAAAAAGGGCATTCCTGGCCAGGAAAAGTCTACTAATATCAAATATCGGCCTTAATTTGAGGAAGAACTTTCTCAAAATGTACGTCTGGAGTGCAGCATTGTATGGTAGGGAAACATGAACTGTGGGAAAACCGGAACAGAAGGGAATCGAATCATTTGAGATGTTTGAACATTAGGTGGACTGATTAGGTAAGGAATGAGGAGGTTCTGTGCAGAGTCGGAGAGGAAAACACTGATAAGGAGAAGGGACAGGATGATAGGATATATGTTAACAGATGAGGTAATGAGTTCCATGGTATTAGGGCGAGCAGTAGAGGATAAAAGTGTAGAGGAGGACATAGATAGAAATTCATCAAGCAAATTATTGAGGACATAGTGTGGCGGCTGGTGGAATCAGTTGTTGTTATTTAATGTAGAATGTAATGCAACGTAGAAAAGATGCATTTCCCGGCCGATTAACCATATGTGGGGCGGCGGGTGGAATAATTGTTATTTAAAATGTTCCTATTATTTATGCTGTCTTTTGCCGTTCTCAACACAGGCTCTCTAACTACAATATTGGCAACCAGAAAGTGATTAGCAAAACGTGAAGCCTGTAATTCGAATTCCTAGTGCCCACTTCATCTGAGAAATACACTTATAGCTACAGCTTATAGCTCTGAGGAATTAGGAGATTGTTTGGGATTTGTAATCAAAAACGATTCACTAAAATTGTACACTATATTCTGAAAGTCACAGACCAAAAAAAAGAATCCACACAATCTAACTAACAGAGCAGTTCAGAGTCTAATGCGCTGATGCCACTATAACTGTTCAAATTAAATGTTTAAGTGAATGCTCGCCATAATTTGATGATAATGTTCATCAAACGCCACGCTAAATAATGGTAGAATGTCTGTCCCGCGGCGGCACGTGAAAATACGACATACGCAAACTGAAGATAGATCATTAAAGTCATCCCAGAATTAACACTTCACTTGAAAACGATTTCATGGCTACGCGTATCCCGAGTAACTTGTTACGGCATCCGAGGCGGTTTATAGCAATGATACCGACGCGACGCGACTTCCGGCACAGGAGAGAACTGGGGCCTTCCTCTCTCGCACAGCGTTCTTATATATAAAGCCGCGGTGCGGACGGCTAATGGAACGCCTGATCAAATCCGCTCTCCCGACTAGCCGCTGGGCTAGTAATGCACCACTTTAAGTTATTGAATAAATCATTGCTTTCTTTACTGATGGCCGATGAAGCTCTCAATTTAAATGTGAAATCAGCACACAGGTAAGTAATCATAATAAAAGTCTGATGTGGCTAAGTCAAATATTTTGGGATAGGGAATTAATGTAATTACACTACACGCAGTAGACGAGCTCTGAACCTGCTCTTTGGAGATACGCTGTAGCTATAGTTTTATAGTTGTTCTCTTGAAACTTCTCACATCTTTATGATTATAGCGGATCTCCCTTCTACTTAAATTTAAACATCTTAGCTTTATTTATTCGCCTACTTAATCTATCTTGCTTCCTTAATTTTTAAGACAAAAACCAGAAAATCATGAATTTCAACTAAGATTTTAATTTGTAAGATCCAGAATACTGTTTCTACTAAATTATTACGAAAAAGGAATCTAAATATAAATTTTTAAGTTTCTAGCTCTTTTCTGTTGCGCCAATGATTTTTACAGAAAAACGTCCAAATTTCGAAAATGGTTAAAGTTATTGAACTTATATTCAACACATTTTGATTAGTATTACTCCTGACATGCTAGAAACGTTTCAAGTTATTTACTTGATTTTTAAAGTATTGCGCAACATTTATGACGGCAGAGCTAGTTACAGCGGACTGGCTGGCACACAATGGAAAGGCTGATGTGAATTTTATACGGTGTGAGTAGGCTGCTTCCCTACATCACCCTCTACTTAATTTTTTTAATGTAAATGGAAAAAAGAAAAAAAAATTACAAAATGGGAAGCAAGAGTACAGTTTAACTCCCTATGAAAATTAAAATTGAAATGTAAACATATAGAAATTTTAGAAGAAAACTGATAACCTAGTTCAATTATTTAAATTGCTGGCATGTTGACTGCCTTTTAAGCAACATTATCACTCAAAATTTAAATAAAATCAATGAAACACTTTGGCATACATATTGCCTTAGACAGACAAACACATAAAATATGTAAAATTATGAAAACCTTAAATCCATTAAATACATTTTTACGTACACAAACTCAAAGAAAATAACACAGATATTCATGATACATAAACAGATAATTATATCTTAGCAGTCTTTTCTAAACCTGAAAGAAAATTTCACAAATCATGACAATTTCATTTTTACACACGTGGTTGTAGCCGCTTTGGCTGGCGTTCTACACCTCCATTCACAAGGGTAGAGGAGGGGAAGTTGCTATGGTGTGCATCCTTCATGTTCACTCTAAATTACATGGGGAAAGGGGAGGGGTCACTGTGAGTTGTGTCCAAGTCACACCACGCTTTCACACAGCTACCAGGCTGCCATTATCTGGTTTGTCCTGTAGAACAAACAAAAAGAGTGCCTCAGACTCTGTTCACTTAATATCTAAGGGTGGGTCACAATGAAATGGTGATATATACATTTTATCTTTCAATATGTTACTGGAACAAAGTTAACAGAACTTTTCAATTTTACTCTCGCAGTTACTTAACTGTCATAAAATCGATAAACAAATGGCTCAAAACGCCGTTAGTGACATACTAGAGAAAATTTATGCTCAAGGCATACAATCATAAATCCTATTTAACTTCAATTTATTATTTCTGGGCCGGAACACTGAACCAATGCTCGGTACATTCCTGATACATTTGTATTTTATTTACTTAGCTGACTCATCTTCGACTACCTTATTCTTACAGATAGTATGAGTATATTTGATTAGTAGTTGTCTCCTCAGCTTCTTTGTACATGTGAGTAACTTGTGGTAATAGTACAGTTCTGAGTGTTCAAAACACACTACGTTTAGTTGACTACTAAATCCACTTATTGGTCCTCTGCTGCTGTGTCAGTTCCACATCTGCAATTATGTACTTACTTCATCGAAGTGTATGGTAATGATACTTAATGAGTTAACTTCTAGACTTTAATATGTAAATATGATTTACTTCAAAATCAGTCACCGCTACACTGCAAAAGGATTGTCGCCCTAGTTCACTAGGCCTGATTACATGTTCACATATTACGTGTAAGACTAAGTTAATGAAACAGAATATCTAAATTCTTAAGTGTTGATGTTGATAACACCTTGAATTATATATGACGTGTTACACATCATCTCTAACGACCGAGGTCTGGAACATTTGTGCGACGAACTATATGTGATTTTAGAGGTGAAAATATGAAAATGTTGCCTTTCATTTTCTATTTGCATTTGGTTATGTCTTACGACATTATAGTCTAGGAAACTCTAGACAGAGGACAAAAGCACTGAAGCGTGTAAACAAAATAATATGCCAGGGTAGGACCTCTTGAAAACTGCTCTTTAAACAATTTGGCATTTGGACGACGGTCTCGCAGTAAATTTACCACCTTACGAAGTTCGTTGTCGATAATAAAACACAGTTTCTAAACAACAGATATATTCGTAAACATAATATTAGAAGGACAAATTAATGACCCTGTCCTTAACTCAGCCTTGGTGTGTCAGAAAAAAGAATGAGGTGTTCAACTATAAAATCTTTTAATACCTAGGGAGTGGTCAAAAAAAGTTTAATGCAATAAAATTAAGTTAAAACGTCAAGTGTGATCATATGTGTTTGATGACTGATTCCATTCCCTAGAAAAATTTTGAGGATGAATATGATGTATAAGAGAATGTGTGTTTAGTAGAGGAAGAGTTTGACATTAAACAAACTTAAGATACCAATTGAAGATTTTCTTTTCCTCTGAGAAGATGTATGATAACTGAAGGGCGGAAAAGCCAGACTTTCTAAGTGCCTTTTTTTCACAAAACTCATGTTCAATGGTATTCTGTTTTCGACATTCTGCTGCTTGCTCCTACACTTGTTCCAAATACCAAATCTTGGAACAAATGCTTCAAACGCCCATTACCAGATGGCGCACGGCCTTTGTGCCAATCAGTGCCTGTCTGAGCAGCAAGTGGTGCTTTGCGACGAGGTCTCCTACATTTTGTTGATGCACAGTTTGAATATTAAGCGGAGTGCATGTATGTGTGTGAATTCCTAATGGACCAAACTGCTGAGGTCATCAATCCCTAGACATACATACGACATAAACTAACTTACACTAAGGGCAAAACATACACCCACGCACGACGGAGGACTCGAACCTCTGAAAGGAGGGCCCGCGCAGTCCGTGACATAGTGGCCTAACCCGCACGGCCACTCGGGGCATTCAGAGTGTACGAAACCTTTACATTGAGTCAATAAAACTTTATTTTTTGGAAAGAAATAATTTTGGCTTCAAAATGATAAAAAGCACAGTGATCGAAGTGTCCCATTCCCATCTATCACAAATAGCTTTGAAAGTTCCTTATTCTCAAACAGAAGAGCGAGGAAATGATGAGGTATTGAAAAGAGCAAAGAATGTCATGCCATACTTCGCAGAAGGACCTGTCATAGCTGTCACTGGAATGACAGAAAGACCCTATGATGTATTGTATTGCACGGAACTGGGGACCTAGAAACGACAGAGGGGCTTCGTCCCCACCACAGTCCACAGTAGTACACAACCCCACAACAGGCTACAGCAGTCCACTCACCCCACCACCGCCCCATATTGAAAACAGGATTATTGTGCCGTTCGGCCCAAGTAGATCCGCCTAGGAACGTCTCATACCAGACGAGTGTAGCCCCAATGTTTGCATGGTATAGTAATTATGGTGAAGCATACATGGAAAAAGAGTTAGCGCAGCAATTTCCGACATAGTGTAACTGAGGCAGAATAAGGGGAACCAGCCCTCCCTCGCCGAGGCAGATGGAAAACCGCCTTAAAAACCACCCACAGACTGGCTGGCACACCGGACTTCGGCACTATTCCGCCGGGCGGATTCGTGCTGGGGACCGGTACGCCTTCCCACCCGGAAAGCAGTGCGTTAGAATGCAGGGCTAATCGGGCAGGCTGACCTGAAGATGACTTCGCCATTTCTTTCTTGATAACGAAGAGATTTCTGCAGTGAAGTTTCCAGGTTGAAACCCCAAGATAGGACCTGTGTAAGAAACGAAAGTCAATACTGAAAGATTTTTTTCTTTAATTTACAGGGTGTAAAGTGGCAGGATAAATGAAGTTCAATTTCGCACCTTACAGAAGAGTTCATTCATCTTAATGGGAAGGTGAATGACGCCTAACTTACTTCGGCCGTAATGAGCAGACTTGCCTATAAGTATGTATTGCTAAAAGGATAACACTCACCGACGGTATTAACAAACCACTCGTATATACTGTATTTCAATGAGCAGAAGGTGAAACAAGCAGCTAGAGGAAATGTTTTGTGTGGAAGCCAGAGCGGGCAGACGCAGAGGCCGCACCGTGGGAGACACTACAGAAAGCTCTTAAGGGAGCGCGTCCTGCAGCGAGAGTCAGAGACCGGACAGGTTTTGCATACTGCAGTGCAAATAACAGGCTGCCAGAAGTAGGACAGAAAGAAGCTTAAGAAAACTGCATGTCGGAATGCCAAGTGGGTACGAACAAAACCTGTGATGCATTCGATCACTTGAACGGCAAATGGTGCACACGTGATAGACACATGTAGCTTTTTGGCGTCTGTAGCAGACACACAACGTTCGATTGGCGGAAACGCACCAGGAAGGAGTAAAGTGCCGAGATTTCGATGCGGTTTAATGGTAGGACCCTTGAGATTGGTAGAGAGATTTTCCGGTTCGGTGGACATCCCTCATCTCTCCATATGCTGCTTTGAACAGTTCGCAATAGCAGTGTCAAGTATCTAACACTTTCGCAAAACCGTTGTTATGAAGCATGTATGTGGCTTACCTATGAGTAAAGCTTACCTCATGGTACATGTTGATTGTATCCAGGATCCGTTGTAGCTCTCCAAACTTTTCCTCAAAGGTGTTATCCTTTCATCAAGGCCTCTTATTTGGTCGTCTCTTAAGGTGACGTACCAGGCACCCACGCTCAGTGTCTCGTCCTCTCACGCCTAATCGCTCTTCTCAGGCCTGTCGTCAATCTGGCAGCTGTAATGCTCCATCTTGTCTGCTAACTTCATATCTAATACAGTGCTTGTTTTCGACTACATTTTCTTACGTTCTTTCATCCTCACCTATTCTCTTTTCCCTCTGTTATCAGTATTTATTTTATTATAACCCTTACTCCATTAAGTTACGTTACAGACTTTACGAACATTCAATTTTTTACAACTTTACAAAAAGTATCATTAATTCTATCCAAAAATTGTTTTTCTTATCCCCTTTTTACTTATTTATCCCTTTTTCCCCATTTTTGTTAAATTCTCCCGTAACATAAAGGTCATGGTTTCCTTATTTTCATCACGATGGACAGTAGGAGTGAAGTTGATAGCGATGACGGTTAGTAAGTTGGCAAATTTCTTTTGCTTTGAATCCTCCGTAGACTTGATTGTCATCCTAAAAATAGTACCGAACTTTGAATCGGAATCGAATGATTTATCGTAGTACTGGCCAACATCATAACGTAATCGTAAAAATAATTTTGTAAGGAAACTTCTAGTTAAAAATTGAATATTGTTGTGTTTAGGATTATTTAACTTTCTGAGAGTTACAATTTAATACTGTTGCGTTTAGGATTAGTTCACTTTCAGAGGCTGAGATGCGTCATTTTGACAACTGTCTTAACATTGTCACACTGTGAACTATGTAAAAGCGTGTATTTCCGTGGCAAAATCGCAATATTAAAAAATGTCATTACACTCTACACAATTGTAGTCAGTCATAGAATAAAAAAACACCTAACGATAACGTTACAAGGGTGATTTCTATTTAACATTCGCAACTTGAGAGGTCCCCACGAGAAACGAGTGTTCGTAGTGTGGAGTGGCTGGTGGAAATTAAGTTACTATAAATGATACAGAATTGTAATGTAGTAACACTTCCAGGCCGATGCACCATATGTGGGGCGGCGGGTGGAAATTAATTGTAGTTTTTTCTTTAAATTTTGTTTGTTTATGCTGTTGTTTTGCCGTTCTCAACACTGGCTCTCTAACTACAATATTGGCAACCAAAAAGTGATTAGCAAAACGTGAAGCCTGTAATTAGAATTCCTAGTGCCCACTTCATCTGAGAAATACACTTATAGCTACATCTTAAAGCTCTGAGGTCTATTGTCTGGGATTCATAATCAAAAACGATCATGAAAGAAAACGTTCTCTATATTCTGAAAGTCACATATATAAAAAAAAGAATCCACACAATCTGACTAACAGAGCAGTTCAGAGTCTAATGCGCTGATGCAATTATAACTGTCCAAATTAAATGTTTAAGTGAATGCTCGCCATGATTTGATGATTAGGTTCATCAAACGCCACGCTAAATAATGGTAGAATGTCTGTCCCGCGGCGGCACGTGAAAATACGACATACGCAAACTGAAGATAGATCATTACAGTCATCCCAGAATTAACACTTCACTCGAAAACGATTTCATGGCTACGCGTATCCCGAGTAACTTAATACGGCATCCAAGGCTGTTTATAGCAATGATACCGACGCGACGCGACGCGACTACCGACACAGATGGTGTGCTATTCAGCGTCTGGAGAGAACTGGTGCCTTGCTTCATTGCACAGCGTTCTTATATATAAAGCCGCGGGGCGGACGGCTGAGGGAACGCCTGATCAAATCGGCTCTCCCAACTAGCCGCTGGGCTAGTAATGCACCACTTTAACTTACCGAATAAATCATAGCTTCTTTTGCTGATGGCCGATGAAGCTCTCAATTGAAATGTGCATTCAGCACACAGGTAAGTAATCATAATAAAAGTCTGATGTGACTAAGTCAATTATTTTGGGCGAGAGAATTAATGTAATTACACCACATGCAGTAGACGAGCTCTGAACTTGCCCTTTGGAGATACACTATCGCTATAGTTTTATAGTTATTCAACTGAAACGTCTCACCTCTTTATGATTATAGCGGATCTCCATTCTACTTAAATTTAAACATCCTAGCCTTATTTATTAGCCTACTTAATCTATCTTGCTTCCTTAATTTTTAAGACAAAACAAGAAAATTATGAATTTCAACAAAAATTTTAATTTGTGAGATGCAGAACACTGTTTCTAATAAATTATTATGAAAAAGGAATCTAAATATAAATTTTTAAGTCTCTAGCTCTTTTCTGTTGCGCCAACGATTTTTACAGAAAAACGTCCAAATTTCGAAAATGGTTAAAGTTATCGAATTGATATTCAACACATATTAATTTAGTATTACTCCTGACATGCTAGAACCGTTTCAGGTTATTTACTTGATTTTTAAAGTATAGCGCAACATTCATGACGTCAGAGCTAGTTACAGCGGACTAAGCTGGCACACAATGGAAAGAGTGATGTGAATTTATTACGGCGTGAGTAGGCTGCCTCCCTACAGTAGGACAAAGAAACTTCATGGAAAGGTAATGCGGAAGAGGTATAAGCAGTACATCATTGAAAAAAACACACTTCAATTTCCACATGAGAGAGTAAACTCTGTTGATTGCGTACCACGTTTACATTCCAGGTACCAACGTTGCTCATTATGACGACCATCTGCATCCACGACAGTCTGGAATCACACTAGAGACATCTGGATTCGCAGTAGACACACCATATGACGGTTGTTCGCACCAATTTTCGAACGATGGACCGTGGAATGTTCAGCGATCGTGACACGGCTCGTGCACTGATTGGAGATCGCGTATTACGTCCAGTACTCTCAGTCATTACAGCAGTAATTTCTTCAATAATTTGTGACACAGTTGTTCGTGGGCCCCTTCAAGGAGCATTTCCAATATCGCTATTTAATGTAAACTTCCAAAATCAAGTTCTTCAACCCCAGTGCCGAAAGAGGATCTCTCCGTATTCCTTTAATGCGTCGATATTGTCGAAGTGAAGAAGCAATGTTGCTGTTCCTGCGATAAAACAGTTTGACGAGTAAAGCACTGCTCACTTTGTCCAGATCCGTATTCACTGTCTGCAACTGTAACGCCCACTGATGCATGTGTTTCAACCACATATCCTCGTACCAGTACCTCCCCCTCTAACGGCAAGTCATGAGTCAAACTCTAATAACAACGTAAATCTTGCTACTGTATGTTGACTGCCCATACTGTAAATAATTTTCCGTCTACACTGGATCAAGTAGCGAAAGTTTTATTATTTTCACTCTGTATATGTGATTTACGGCTTTCTAGAAAAGTTGTAGCATGGCAAGCTGCAGTGGGTTACTGGCTCTGTTGTCCAATCAAACAAAGTGAAAGTGTTCAATACAGGCACTTGCTTTTTATTATTAACTGTAATCAAGAGATTGTGTTGCCTTGTACGGCCTTTGAGATGATCATGACTGTGAGTTCGGTACAGTGGAATTGTCAGTTACCTTTACAGTTTATTTTGACCATTGTGTATTTTATTGGGACGTCTACCACCCTTTTTGTCCGGCCGATTTCAAGTTTAATTGCTGTAGCTGGTAGCTCGAGCCGTCCGCTGTGGCCGAGCGGTTCTGGCCGCTTCAGTCCATAACCGCGCGCCTGCTACGGTCGCAGGTTCGAATCCAGCCTCGGGCATGGATATGTGTGATGTCCTTAAGTTAGTTAGGTTTAAGTAGTTTCTAAGTCTAGGGGCTGATGACCTCATATGTTAAGTCCCATGGTGCTTAGAGCCATTTGAACCATTTGTTAGCTCGACGTTACAGCTATCAGTGAGTATTTTGTAATGTTTTAAAGTCCGCCGCTCGTGGTCTCGCGGTAGCGTTCTCGCTTCCCGAACACGGGGTCCCGGGTTCGATTCCCAGCACGGCCAGGGATTTCACCTTCTTTGTGATGACTGGGTGCTGTTGTGTCGTCTTCATCATCGTCATTAATCCCCATCGCAATGGAGGAAGGCAACGGCTAACCACATCCATTAGGACCTTGCCTAGTACTGCGGTGTTGGTTTCCCGCATAGTTCACCTACGCTCTGTCAAGAAGCATGGGACTTCATTTCCATTCCATTGTTTTAAAGGAATACGAATGCAAGGATATATCTCTTAGTTCTGCTCTACCTTTGACCTTGTTTAAACGTTTTGAAAAGTTGTGGGCCATCCATCGAAGTGATGGTATTTTATACAGCTTTAAATAACTGAAATTTTTGGGATTGTTAAAGTGATAATAAAATTACAATTGGAAGTTACCCTCTTGATTGGGCATTGAATTTAAATACATTAGTTTGGGCTGATAAATAAAAACCAACTCTTATTTTGGAAAGTTGTTGTGCACACATCTCGAACCCAGAACGATCACTCCCATAAAAGTAACTCGTTCCGTATGTTCGTGAGAGCTCAAGCAGAACACACAAATATTAACCAATAATTGATCCACTTAATTAACAGCTTTCAAGAACTAGATAAAAATAAAAAGCCGCTGTTCCTCAATGAAGTTAATGACATTAATTTGCAAATCCTATCAGAGAGTGTTTAGTTACGCATCAGTGGAACAGCAGTGCCAGTTTCGGAAAAACTGCTTTGGAAGAACGCCAATGACGCCAGAAATAATCCAGTTAACGCTGTTTACCTCACCATATTAATATCACAATTATTTCGGTTTTCCACAAATAACGTTACGAATGCGTGCCGGAGCTATATACCGCGAGATAATTAGCGAAGCATTGCAGTCGTGCCGATATTAACTGCACGCGAGATCGTTAAAGCGTGTAGTTCCCACCGCAGAGGGAGAGGGGGCCCGCGGATGGAATGGCTGTGTTGGGGCAGTCCGGGCGGACACATGTGTACGCTATTTAAATGCTGGCCACGGCCGCCGACCGCGCCGAATCCTGCAGCATCATCGGATCAGCTGCCGCCGCCAGCACGTCGCTACAACTGCGCCACGCGACAGCAATTGTGCCACTGCTACATCTGAACAATCTGCCGGCAGCCAAGTATTGCAGCGCTCTGCGCTATTGTACTCAGGGAAAATTTCGAGGACGATTGTTTCCAGCTTATATACATCGTGCCTCATTTGCTTTATTTTGCCTTCGTAAACAATGGTAATGGTGATTTGACTGTACACGCACTGTACAGGGTGGTTTCGCTACCAGAGCCAATGAAGGTGGAAAGTTGTTTACCGTTTGGAAACCCAACTGCACAGGAATGATGTCCAAACTGAGCGCTGCTGGATTTACGTTGTTAGTAGCTTTAGAGTCATTAGTTGCCGTTAGGCGACGCTACTGACACGGTCCACCTGCTTAGCTGAGTGATGCCGGCACTGTAGCTCAGCGTGTTTGGTCAGAGGGTTAGCTGCCCTCTGTAATAAAAAAAAAAGGAGAGAGAAGTGAGTGAACGGTTCAACGACGAACATGAACAGGTGTCATGGGACGTCTGTCCCGAACAAATGCAACGAACAATAACGAACAAAATAAGATCAGCAAAAAATAAAAAATTAAAATGTGGTGACGTGTATGCATGCAGTGGGCCTGGGTTCGATTCCGATTCCCGGCAGGTTCGGAGATTCTGTCCGCTAGTGGACTGGGTGCTGTGTTCTCCTTCTCATCATCACTGGGAGGCAAGTCGTCCAATGTGGCGCCACGCGAAATAAGATTTCGGCGCCGAACTTCCCCGGGTGGGGACTCCCGGCCAACAATGCGACACGATCATTTCATTTTACTGATATGGCAATGTAGGTTGAAACACAGACATCAGCGTACCATGCAGTGGCAGACAGTCGATGTGACTCGGTAGAAGGCAAGGCTGTTTTATCAAAACTACGACAATAGCTTTGCTGCTCTTCGTCGGAGGCGATGATTTACTTGTGATGTCACTCGGTTACTCCGCAACACATCTGGAGAAAAGCCGACCATGGGCCCATCATTCCAAACCGTGTGGCAACCAAGACCACTAGATCTACAACTCGTGTTCTGGCTGTGTATCTACCTAAAAGACAAGATTATCAACGGGACACCAGCGAACGTTGGAGGTTGAAGATGAGCTTGGAGAGGGATAGCATAAATCCCAACTGACATGTTTCGACCAGCAGTAGAGCAACGTCTAGTGCGGTTCCAGGCTGTCGTTAATGAAGATATTCGTCACACTGAGCTCCGTTTCTAACTTAGAGCGTAAACATGGAAAGCAGTTAACAGATGTTAGCCTCTCATGTGGAATTTGAATGTGTTTCCTTAAATGGTGTAATTGTTACTTCTCTTCGGCATTTCCTTACAGTGTTTCCATATAGATTCATTGTCCTACAATTACTCCGCGAAGAGCGGAAGTTTAGTTATAACCACTCTGTATATCTCATTTTTAACGCTATATGGGATAACAGTCGAGGGGCATGAAAGGGAAGCAGTGGTTGGGAAGGGAGTGAGACAGGGTTGTAGCCTCTCCCCGATGTTATTCAATCTGTATATTGAGCAAGCAGTAAAAGAAACAAAGGAAAAATTCGGAGTAGGAATTAAAATCCATGTGGAAGAAATAAAAACTTGGAGGTTCACCGATGACATTGTGATTCTGTCAGAGACATCAAAGGACAGCGTCTTGAAAGGAAGATATAAGATGAACATCAACAAAAGCAAAACGAGGGTCATGGAATGTAGTCGAATTAAGTCGGCTGATGCTGAGGGAATTAAATTAGGAAATGAGACACTTAAAGTAGTAAATGAGTTTTGCTATTTGGGGAGCAAAATAACTGATGATGGTCGAAGTAGAGAGGATATAAAATGTAGATTGGCAATCGCAAAGAAAGCATTTCTGAAGACGAGAAATTTGTTAACATCGAGTATAGATTTAAGTGTCAGGAAGTCGTTTCTGAAAGTATTTGTATGGAGTGTAGCCATGTATGAAAGTGAAACGTGGACAATAAATAGTTTAGAGAAGAAGAGAATAGAAGCTTTCGAAATGAGGTGCTACAGAAGAGTGCTGAAGGTTAGATGGGTAGATCGCATAACTAATGAGGAGGTATTGAACAGAATTGAAGAGAAGAGAAATTTGTGGCACAACTTGACTAGAAGAAGGGATCTGTTGGTAGGGCATATTCTGAGGCATCAAGGAATCACTAGTTTGGTATTGGTGGGCAGCGTGGAGGGTAAAAGTCGTAGAGGGAGACCAAGAGATAAATACACTAAACAGATTCAGAACGATGTAGGTTGCAGTAAGTACTGGGAGACGAAGAAGCTTGCACAGGATAGAGTAGCATGGAGAGCTGCATCAAACCAGTCTCAGGACTGAAGACCACGACAACAACATGGGTTCATACAAACTGTTCACAATGTGGCACGCAGCGTTTGCTTGTATAACTTATCTGTTAAGAAATATGAGGTACTGAACGAAGTGGCGCAGGGCAACGTACTGGTAGTTCAGTCTAAAGGACGATGGTTGGGCCGGCCGGAGTGGTTAAAGGCGCTACAGTCTGGAACCGCACGACCGCTACGGTCGCAGGTTCGAATCCTACCTCGGGCATGGATGTGTGTGATGTCCTTAGGTTAATTAGGTTTAAGTAGTTCTAAGTTCTAGGGGACTTATGACCACAACAGTTGAGTCCCATAGTGCTCAGAGCCATTTGACGATGGTTGGAGTCCCGGTTTGGTCAACCAGATTTGGATTTAAGTAAATCCCTCCAGGAAAATACCATGACGGTTTCGTGCGGTATTTTTCTGTCGATATCCACCGAACATCAATTAATATCTGTTGGCACCGACTGTGTCTATATGGCTTGCCGAAGTAAATGTACAAACACGTTCGCTAGACTAATCTACGACTACGAATCATCTAAAAGAGTAACAGCTCACTTTTATCGAATAATTCAAACAAAAATGCTCTGAATCAAAGGGTATCGATTTCATAATACATAGTGTGACTGTGGATCGATTCCACAGCTGAGAGTGGATTCACGACACAGCGTCTATTGGTTGGTCAGCTCAAGTAAAATAATTTATAAACTCAGGTATGCTTATAAAAAAATGTGTACACTCTTACTGCATTTGGGAGCATACTCTATTTTGACGAAAACGTGTAAATATCCGGTAAATGTGGAAGAAATCAGAGGAACAAATCCGCCAACATTTCGTTACGCACGCATACTGGAACATGTTAGGATGTGGTAATAGTGAGCTTAGTGGGGCAAGGTCCCATGTCGCAAACAAGAGTTCCATCCATTGTGGAAACGGCTGCACAGCATGTCTTGCCTCTAATGCTGTCCACCTGCAAGTGATAACTTGTTTTGTTTCGAAAGTCATTAGCTCCTCTTCAGTGGTTGGTTGGCTTCAGAAAATATTATGCTTTGAGACTCCCCTCTTCCTCCCTTCCCCCCACTATGTTACCAACACATTTGTTATCTGAGACGAGCGCCACCCTCAAGGAAGGCCTTGTTACGTTTGCTGGTATTACTGATTCCTCACGAGAACTGACATTGACAACACCTCTGGGTTTCAGCGAGTGACCACGATCTCATTCCTGTCCCTATAGGAGGCCATCGTAGAAGGAAATTGCGCGACTAAGAGACCGAGTCACCAAATCTGTGCCATGTCCTTCCTCGGGCATATCCCACGCCCATGTCATTGACAGTTTTCCAGAATATATCTATAAATACCCATGAATTCTTCAGGATCGAAGACCAGTTTTCTGGTGACGAATCAGTATATTTATATCACTATGGGGTCCTCTGAAAAGCATACAGCGGAATTCTGACTTGTCCTTATCCTATTTAATTTGTATTCCGTCGTTAATGAACCCATCGATAACGGGACGTTCGTAATTAAATTTTGACACATGCCTGCTTAAAGAAATGGCTCTGAGCACTATGGGACTTAACATCTGAGGTCATCAGTCCCTAGAACGTAGAACTACTTAAACCTAACTAACCTAAGCACATCACACACATCCATGCCAAGGCAGGATTCGAACATGCGACCGTAACGGTCGCGAGGTTCCAGACTGAAGCGCCTACAACCGCTCGGCCACACCGGCCTGCGGTTCGAGTCCGCAGTAAATTGTGATACGTAACATGCTGAATTAGTATTGTATGTCTCAATAAGGTGGGTCACTGGGGATATTTCAGCCCTATTGTATGATGACCTGATCGACTACTTTACATCTGAAATAAATTTCATCCAACTAGAACAATATCTCATACGAGATCCGTGACGGTTTGCAGCTAAAAATCCACCGTTATCTTATGTTTACCGTACAGTTTTTACGTCTCTTATCGTACATTTTCACTGCTGTCAGTTTTCCATATTAATTATGATACACCCTGTATATGCAGCTGATGGAGTGAAGGACAATGCTGTCAATAACAGGTCTGTAGGTAGGTGAACACTAACTAAAATCTGGACAGCTCTCTCTGTTCGAATGTGTTACCCCTTGTTATAAATAAAAATTTTGTTTCTCTCGTAATTTAGTATTTGCTACAACAAGTGGAAACGTGTATGGGGTATAGCTTTTATTCTGTATAGGACTGTACACTGAAAAACGTTTCCTCGGGAACCTATCTTTATTTCATATAAGGACTGCGCAGTACTACGTCTCTGCGTAGAACACTGTACTGTCCGAGTCATCCTAGAACACACTAAACGGCTGTAGTCAACCTCAGTATACTAGATAGTTGGGTTTATTTCAGTGAACACTACACCTATTTTAGCAACCCTTAATATTAATGTGCCCACATAATACTCTGGTGTATACAAAAGCAACTAGACTCTGGCACACAGTTTGTCCTGTCTAAAAATTATGACCATCTATTATGTGATACATCTAATGTATTACATCAATGTACGTTCCAGCAGAATGTTTAAGTTCCCGCCGCCCATCAGTGCAACAATCATGGCCCTGCAATCAGTTGTGGTAGAGTCGAATTCAAAACTCCAAGCTACGATATTGCAGAAAATTTAAAAATTAGCGGGGAATTAAAAAATACAATGGTGTGGATGGAATGAGATGCACGATGTACAGAAAAGTGACAACACAGCAATTTTACTAAGGAACACAAGCACTAATTAAGGATTATAGAATTGATGCTGACAGAACGAAGCGGTCACATCGAAAGTTTCGGTGCCACCAAGAATCTATGAGGTACCGGTGGTACATAAGAAAGACTGCCTCTTAGACCAGTCGTAAACGGGACTAAGTCGACCAGTTACTGTCTAGCAGAGCATCTGGCCCTGGTTGGCTACACAGAGTCACATGTTAAGTATTTTAGAAATTTCACCCACCTCATTCGGGAACAGTAAGTATACTACGGATTTAACTCTTCGATTTGTCATCAAAAATTTCATTAGTGACGTCGGTTTAGCTAATTTCATTAACATGCTACAGGAGCATACATCGCCAGATGTTTGTGACTTGGTGGAGTTGTGCTATTCATGAATGTATTTTAGACTGTAGGGCAAATTCTGCGACTTGTCTCTGGAGCTACTCACTTCAGTTCTCAACCCACTAAGGGTTCCCCAGGTAAACCATAAATTGAGCAATTTCTGTAGCTAATAACGTGCCTTCGTAATTCTATCATCTACTCTACCGGTATGTCAGATAAGGGGTACAAAGTACTGCAGTATAATTCCTGAATTTGAGCAAACTGTGACTCACAGAATTCTCTAAACTTAAAAGGCATCAAGTCTTGAAAGCCTATCGCCGTTCTGCCCAATACAGGATGGCACTGGTAACTGATCAGCTGTCGTAGAAATGACATCTAGTATTTGAGTTAGAATGGGGACAACAAATTTAGTTTACAAATATAGCTTATGTGGCTATAAAGCAAATTCACTGTCACATGCAAATAAGATAAAGTAAATATCATTTACGAAATAAAATGGTTACTGCTCACGTAGATGAAAGGTACGGATATCATTACAGTGGAATAACTGAAAGTGTCGGTACGAGGAATGAACATTGCAAATTATAAAGTATGATGCAGTAACAGTTCCTGAGGGATTAACACCAGTAGTTGGCGTCGCTGAATACTCCGACTGTTGTGTCACAAAATTCCGATCCGTTGCGCTAGTAAGCAACGATGAGCGCACGGGCTAGCATGTGCGTATTTGATACGGCAAGTACAATTGCGGCAGCCACGTGAGTTAGTGGGCCGTTCCCGTTCGCGTTTATTAATTTCGCAGTACTCACCGCGGACTGTTAGCGTCCGGCAGTTTCGGGGATTTCTGGTCATTACGGCCCGGCATCAGCTTAATATTCCCTACCCAGTATACTCCAGTGAAACATGCAGATAGCAGGTTTCACAATTTATGGCTTACATGCGTCCACAAACCGTCCGTACAACGCTACCAACGAGACACTAAAATTGGAAAACGTGCAGCGATTACTTCCTTACTTTCTCTGGCAAATGTGTATAGCAGCATACGTTCGCTTACACTAGAAGAACGTTATTACCAGTGTATTACAATCTATTAGCGTCATCGCGTAGGACATAGCGTTATACTGACTGAGACAACTCTGTCGCACATTTGAGATACCGTAAGGTAAGGTCGTAATGATGTTCAGAAAATGACCTTCTCTTCATATTTCTAAAAGCTCTTATATCACACCGTATCCGTGCTGTGTTTTGATTACAGATGTATAACAGTCTTACTCAGTCGAAAACGGTACCCGGTAGTCCTGGGTGCTTCCATTATTTCTCATTGTTGGCGAAGAGCAGGCAGTAGTCGCACTGTTGCAGTATGTGGAACAGCGACACGAGATCTATGTAAATAGAAACAATAGTCTTTCATATCTGTACGTGACTTAGAGTAGAGTGAAATAAAAATAACTACACTCTGAGACAAAAAAAAAACCGACGCATCAAGAAAGAATTATCGCAGTGGGACATAAATCGTTTCCAGAATGCTACCCCAGGCGGGTGTAAAACGAATGGGCGCAACGGAAAATAATAAACGCTAAAAAAAAGATTTGGCCCTGTCTGATTACCTCTTGAAGCAGATCTTAGGATCTCTTAATGGTATAAATTACAATCTAAACATAAATGAATGATAAAGGCAACTAATCCTACTAAATGATAAACGTTCTTCCTCCTTATATATTTATTGTAGACTAAAATAAAACCTTTATTTTACAAAATGTACATTTCCTAAGCAAAATTACTAGTCAATTTCCCAACTCTGCCCCTTATTATGACAGCACGATCTAATATCAATAACGCGAAACGACTGGCATCATCCACGCACTAAACACTAGAAGACACAACTGTCAAAGATGATCTACTGTGGTGTGGAACCTCAGTGGAAATAAACTAATGTGATCACAGGTGTTTAGCTTTTATAGACCTAATAAGACTAAGCAATTTGCTATATCACTGTACGTACTGCGTCCGGTGATGGTTCTCGTACTCCTCTGCGACGATGAAAGAGCTCCAGCCACAAATAAAGTCTTTCAAACACTAGGACGGCAGAAGGCGGTCCTCTGACTAATATACTGTAATACTGCCTTCTCCTCTCTGTGTTCTACAGACGAGAAACGCGAACTCCCAGATACAAGAACTGAGTTCAGATAACTTCTCAACATATGTACAGGCAGACGAAGTGCTCTCAATTACTGAACGCTGCGTACTCAACGACGACTTCCAACCCGGAGATGAAGTCCAGAATAGTAAAGGTTCGCAACAGTACAGTGCCTAACTGTTCTAAATATAAACTCTCCTGAGAGCAAAGACAGCAAGTCCATCTGTGTCAAAAAAGCTGATATCGAGCGAACGTCACACACGGGCGCTCACAACGGAAGACCACGTCCCTTCACCGCTAGCTTCCCAGCAAGGCTCGGCTCCCCACCCTCATAATTCCGAAAACGAGTCATATTCCCGAAACCACGGAATATTCTTCCTCTCTACAGATGCTTCCGAACGCCGACCAACCATATATTTGTCTTTTGGCGTCCACCGCAACAAGTTTGCGAGGAAAAACCTATATTCGTACAATGGTTCGCTTCTGAGTAAAAATCCTTGGAAATAACCCAGCCTGTGTGGTTTCCGAGGTGACACTTCCTCGTTCCTCTCACCTGCGTCCATAATTTGCAGAATTCGGAAGTATTATCCGGTTATCCTTCCGGCCCGTACTACAATAGCGGCCGCCCGTCACCCTATTGTGCTCCAGAGCTCAGATGTCACGACGTCCGTCTAGCTACTTCCCGTGTTTAAGCAGGACCAACACCTGTGCGGGCCTTCCACCCGGAGCTTGAGTTCTGCTTGTCGTTTCATCTCCACTGACGTTCCAACATCTACCAGCATAGGCAATCATTCATTACGCGGTTTTTATAATAAAGACACTCGTCACCTTTCATGCAATAAGCGTTAACAATTATTTACAAGGCGTACGGACAAATTCAGTCACCTTTAAATATTTATATATACGATGTACAACCTATCAAATGATATCCAATTGTGGTTGTAGTTCACGGCAAAGTATGTGGATGAGTGCTTGCAAGGTGCGAAATTATAGGCAATTACACGGTAGATGTGATGTACATATGCAGAAAAACAAATATTAGAATTTGAGAAAAATCGAATAGTACATTAAACAGAAAGAGCTTCACAAACTGAGAAAGCCAATAACGCGTTGGTCGACTTCTGGCCCTTATGCAAGAAGTTAACCGGTTTAACATTGAAAGAGTTGTTGAAGTACAGCAAATCGTTCCAAGTTCTGTCCAAATGTCGTGGCAGATCGTGAAAATCCCGGGATGGTTGCAGTGCCCTCTCCACAATGTTGCAAATGTTCTCAATAGGGGAGAGATCTGGAAGATCTCCAAAAACTTCTTCGAATTGGAATCTCATTCACTGGAGTAGAACCATCTTCAGTGATTAGTCCCACTTCGAATTGACGCCTTTGGTCGTCATCCGCAGCAGTCTTAAAGCACAGCGGGCTGTCGACAATACAGTATGCCCCGTCTTGTTGCGCTTCGTAGCAATACATCCTGGGCCTACATTCCAGCAAGATAATGGCCACCCGGTCACGACGAGAGTTTCTACTGCTTTTCTACGTGCTTGCGAAACCCTGTCTTGGTCAGAAATGTCATCGCATATCTCCTCAAATGAGACGTTTGAAGTATTATCGGCCGGGCCCTCCCACCAACTCAGCGTTTTAACGATCTACCACCCTAATTGGGCACAATTTGGCAAGGCATCCGTCAGGACGTCAACCATCACCACTTTTTGTGACGGCTCCCTAACCCAAGGTTCTCGGCGGTACTTTCGGGCAGCCACCACAAATTGTATAAAGCGTAGCTAGTGACCAGGCTGTAGCTATGTCTGTTGGCCGAAAAATAATTATTGACAAGTATTGCACCAGCTAGAATGAAGAGATAACTTATCTTTATTTCTGACGAAACGTGCACCAGAAATACAAGTCCAAGTAATATCCAAGAGTAATCCGTGTACTGAGCCTAGTCGAATACAATAGCAAATATCACACTGCAATGGCTCCGCTATATACTCCACGAAAGGCTGGCAATAGACAATCGACAAAAGACTGTCCGTCTCGGGGCCAGCGCTCCTCCTTATGTGCAAAAGGCATAGGGCGCTGCGGACCCGAGTTCAGCCATGGCGCAACCTCTTCCGTCGGCAGTAACGCCGTGAGACGCTGACGGCCGCGACAGGATCTGTGGCCAGCTATGTCACGGTCAGGGCGCGCGTGCGCGAGTTGGTTGGTTGGTTGGTTGGTTGGGTCCGTTGATACAACACCACTGTCAATCAGTTCCAAGCCAAATAGCTGCTTGCATAAGGACCAGAGATGGATTAACGCATTATTCAAATTCAAATGGCTCTGAGCACTATGGGACTTAACTTCGGAGGTCATCAGTCCCCTAGAACTTAGAACTACTTAGGGGGTGGGGGGTGGTAGGACGTCAAACGGACCGACTTTGAGCAGGAGTGGCACCACAGGAAATTTTATTTTGTACTGTCTATACTTTTACAAATAAATTCATAAAACTTTGTCAGTATGACCAGGAAGCATTCAGGATTCACACTCATAGCAGTGGAATAGCTGTAATCGGATCAGACGGTGAATGGTGAATGCTACTAAGACCTGTTACTCAGTTTGGATCGCGCACTTAAAGGCAAACGCCCATAATACGCCAAGACATGACAGAGCTGTTCTGATTCATGTCAATGCCAAATAATGTGTTGCAAACCGAGCGAAGAAACCCTTAAAGGGACTTCGGTGGGATTCTTAATTCAACTTACGTATTCACCCAACATTGCAGACTTCTGTTTTGGTTCATGCAGCTTGCCATTTCTGAACAAAACCTCACAAGTTTCAACGATCTCTGTAACTGGCTCCATGAGTAAGTTACCACAAAATAACCTGAACCCTGCAACCTTTTATGGTGGAATGTATTTGTTATTCGAAATGTTGGAAATGGTTGCACCTGCCGAAGGGCACTACTTTTAGCAAATTATGTTACACCATCCATTGCAATAAAAATATGATTTCTGTCCAACAAAGAGCGAAAATTAATTTAAGCACGCTACAGGTTGCCACAAATAGTGCACGGAAAAACAATCAGCGTGATTAATCATTCTGCATAGATTAATATGGATTTCACTTCTGTCATAAAAAAAATCTCTCAGCGTTGTTTAAATTCGCCGGATAAACGAGCAGGTCGTAAAATCACATGTGGATTCTTAGTTGTCTATGTTTTGTTAACATTATGGCGCATCTGTTGTTAGTGTTTCGTCTCCTAATCGTAGAAAAATCCCCAAAGATTATTGTTTTCCCAGACTTGCTCTCTATTTATGTTTGTTCATAACTGTAAAACTATCATCTACTTTGTTCTAGATAAGAGATGCACTGCCATTAATAGTCAATAATATTTACACAATATCAGGATTAAAACGGAGTACTGCAATCCGTTACCTGACTTTTAGGAAACTATGACATCACTGTCTCGTCCAATAAGACATGCATTAAAACGGTTAAGGAGCACAGCTAACAGGAACTAACATTGATCTTACTACTGTTTTTTTTTCACTATGAATAGGCGGGGGATCTACCAAAGAACGATGTTAACCCAAATTTAAAGACAGTCTCTTCATTGGCTACTATCACCGGAAGTCAAAATAGCACAAATATTTACTTTGAACTAGTACATTGCGAAGTCACATGTCTCCACTCTTTAATAATCATACATAATCACATACAAACATAATATTACGATAGTGTTAATGTACTCAGGCAGGTAAAATAGAATTCGTCTTGATTAGGGCAGAGTTATTCAATATTTAGTGCTTTAAACAATATTTGAGCTGTTATGAATCTCTTGACGTTCTATAAGACAAATGTGTGTGTAACAAATTTTAACTGAACTTAAACTGTACTGTGAGATAATTATAAATATGTTCCTGGAACTGTTTAATTAGCGGCATAAGGCAAGTGTGGTTTGTCATTACTGAGACAACGTTATGATACAGTCAAACTATTCTTTAAAATGATTTATATTATCTAGGGATCTGAAATTATTATTAAATGATTTAGGACGTCGGTTTGTCTCGATTGCACATTTTCGACAGTAAAGCAAAGAACCCGAAGCAGAGAATTAGTAACGGTTTAATTTTTTGTACAGTTCAAGTTATTAACTTTCGAGGGGCGGGGTAACGTCCTCCGATGTTACCTGCATTTCAGTGCAGGTTACACTGTTACACTGTTCTCATTCAAACACTCATCTATTTCTTTGTGAAAATGACTGCCTCCCAAGATGTACAACTTTTGCTCTTCACCTGTGATTCTACCAACAGATCCAAGCAAAGATTATCGCTGACCTCTGGTTTGTCACATGATCCAACTGATCTTATACTAGGTGTTTCCATAAGAGTGTGCAAACGTTTAACAGGACATGGAGGATGCTCCACTGAACATTTTGAGGTAGGGAACCTGGGATGATACGAATAAAATCACATTACTGTATACGTTTTTTATTTACATTAGTTACAAATAACTAGAAATACTATCATTGAGACACTGAACTTATCATCTGCACTGTATCTTACAAAATGTGCTGAAACTGACGGCCAACAACCTTAATGCAAGTATGACACCTGCGAACAAGGTTCTGAAGCACCGTGAAAAATATCCCTGGTGTGTTTCGAATCACACCACAGGCAGCAACAATTCCAGCAGTTAAGTCCATCTCCGTATCCAAGGGGCTCTCATGCACAAGTGATTTAGATGTCCCCTTAGGAAATGATCAAGGAGATTTAGATCAGGTGACCTCACATGCCATGGAATAGAACCTCCCCTTTCAGCCCAGCGACCAGGACATACTGTACCAGTTCCGCTCCATCGCATTGTACTCTGAGTCTCTTAATAGCACTGAGAAATGAATGGGTCAGTCGTTGATTCATAGCTCATTCTGTGATGGGACAATGTAAATATGACCAGAGTCACCTTCAAGTAAAGTTACGAAGTCATGACTTCTTAGTAATCAGGCTGGTCTTCCTTGTTTCCTTGCAGGAAATAAAGAATGTATATGTAAGCAAACAAGAAGTGAAGGCAGCAGAGGATCAAGTAGGTAAAAAGACGAGGGCTAGTAGAAATCCTTGGGTAACAGAAGAAATATTGAATTTAATTGATGAAAGGAGAATACATAAAAATGCAGTAAATGAAGCAGGCAAAAAGAAATACAAACGTCTCAAAAATGAGATCGACAGGAAGTGCAAAGTGGCTTAGCAGGGATGGCTAGAGGACAAATGTAAGGATGTAGAAGCGAGTATCACTAGGGGTAAGATAGATACCGCCTACAGGAAAATTTAAGAGACCTTTGAAGATAAGAGAACCACTTGCATGAACATCAAAAGCTCAGATGGAAACCCAGTTCTAAGCAAAGAAGGGAAAGCAGAAAGGTGGAAGGAGTATATAGAGGGTCTATACAAGGGCGATGTACTTGAGGACAATATTATGGAAATGGAAGCGGATGTAGATGAAGAAGATGAAATGAGAGATACGATACTGCGTGAAGAGTTTGACAGAGCACTGAAAGACCTGAGTCGAAACAAGGCCCCCGGAGTAGACAACATTCCATTGGAACTACTGACGGCCTTGGGAGGGCCAGTCCTGACAAAACTCTACCATCTGGTGAGCAAGATGTATGAAACAGGCGAAACACCCTCACACTTCAAGAAGAATATAATAATTCCAATCCAAAAGAAAGCAGGTGTTGACAGATGTGAAAATTACCGAACTATCAGTTTCATAAGTCACAGTATCAAAATACTAACGCGAATTCTTTGGAGACGAATGGAAAAACTAGTAGAAGCCGACCTCGGTGAAGATCAGTTTGGATTCCGTAGAAATGTTGGAACACGTGAGGCTATACTGACCCTACGACTTATCTTAGAAGCTAGATTAAGGACAGGCAAACCTACGTTTCTAACATTTGTAGGCTTAGAGAAAGCTTTTGACAAAGTTGAATGGAACACTCTCTTTCAAATCCTGAAAGTGGCAGGGGTAAAATACAGGGAGAGAAAGGCTATTTACAATTTGTACAGAAACCAGAAGGCAGTTATAAGAGTCGAGGGACATGAAAGGGAAGCAGTGGTTGGGAAGGGAGTGAGACAGGGTTGTAGTCTCTCCCCGATATTATTCAATCTGTATATTGAGCAGGCAGTGAAGGAAACAAAAGAAAAATTAGGAGTAGGTATTAAAATCCATGGAGAAGAAATAAAAACTTTGAGGTTCGCCGATGACATTGTAATTCTGTCAGAGACAGCAAAGGACTTGGAAGAGCAGTTGAACGGAATGGATAGTGTCCTGAAAGGAGGATATAAGATGAACATCAACAAAAGCAAAACGAGGATAATGGAATGTAGTCGAATTACGTCGGCTGATGCTGAGGGAATTAAATTAGGAAAGGAGACACTTAAAGTAGTAAAGGAGTTTTGTTATTTGGGGAGCAAAATAACTGATGATTGTCGAAGTAGAGATGACATAAAATGTAGACTGGCAATGGCAAGGAAAGCGTTTCTGAAGAAGAGAAATTTGTTAACATCGAGTATAGATTTAAGTGTCAGGAAGTCATTTTTGAAAGTATTTGTATGGAGTGTAGCCATGTATGGAAGTGAAACATGGACGATAAATAGTTTGGACAAGAAGAGAATAGAAGCTTTTGAAATGTGGTGCTACCGAAGTATGCTGAAGATTAGATGGGTAGATCACATAACTAATGAGGAAGTATTGAATAGGATTGGGGATAAGAGAAGTATGTGGCACAACTTGACTAGAAGAAGGGATCGGTTGGTAGGACAAGTTCTGAGGCATCAAGGTATCACCAATTTAGTATTGGAGGGAAGCGTGGAGGGTAAAAATCGTAGAGGGAGACTAAGAGATGAGTACACTAAGCAGATTCAGAAGGATGAAGGTTGCGGTAGGTACTGGGAGATTATGAAGCTTGCACATGATAGAGTAGCATGGAGAGCTGCATCAAACCAGTCTCAGGACTGAAGGCTACAACAACAACAACAACGACAAGAACAACAATGAAAACAAACAACACAATACATGTTAACCTCTGCGCATGTTAGTGTAAATAAGCCGGAAAATAGTAATGTTAGACAAAGCGGTGGACACGTTTACTTCCACATATCCTTAAGTTGGTTTCTCACACCTTTGGTTCCGTACCTCAAATTATTCAGTGTCGTATTCTCTGTGTGCTGTTACATTTTTGCACGCTCTCAAGGAAACACCCTGTATATTGACAGTATGGCAATAGCTCAAGAAATAAATTGCATAAATATATTCTCCTTCAGATAGCTGCTTCTAAACAGTTAGATGCGCAACTGTTATGAAAACACTTCTGATGCGTTATATAGGTTACAATTTTCAGGGTTTTTCTGCAAGCACACACAGCTATCTGATTTCAACAATGGATGCTAACGCAACAGCTTATTCCTCTGGTGCAGCGTCTGTTTATTCGGAGATTCAGTTTCGAACCCAACCGGTGTTTTGCGCTCACCAGAAATGATTTAGAATAATAACTTCCACAGTACGTCAATTTTCCATAGAACAAACATCGCTCAACAGTCTCTTTTTTTACACTGTGGTCTCCACTGCTTTAGTTCACCGTCTCTCCACTTCTCGCTGTCAAAATAAATAGCTGTTGTCTTCTTCACACGCGGTCACTGATATTGCCAGGCACACTAGCACTTCTTGGAAGAAATCCTCACTATTCTTGTTCTTCTAGTGTCTTGATTTTTTCGTGGCAATGATCTTCTGGGATGACTCTCTTGATATTACCTTGACGTGATGTGATCTTCTACATCTTAAATATTAGTTCTTCTTTCTTACTTTCATCATCTCCCCAGACATCTTCAAAAGCCCAATATTTTTTAGTACAGTTCAATGGCACATTAGGGCTTACGGCTATTTCACAATCACTCATCCCAGGCAGTTGCTTCATTCCAGTCATCACGAAACTTTCGAAACTGCCTCAAACTTTCTTAATACCTCACTTCTGCTTTCCACGCAGAAATACATGGAAATAAGTTGCCTTCCAGAAAATGAATTTCTCCGCTAGCAAACTGACTTGTCCTCTTTGTCCTCGTACTCAACTCAGATCCCCGTTATCAACTCTCACTTCTGTCGTGATAAAATTTAAAAGAAAATTTTTCATCCGTTGAGCCACAGTACTTGCTACTTAAGGTCTATGTTACATACAAATTTACGTCTAATCGTATACCTAATACCACAAATACGCGTATTTATGAGTCGCAATGGATTTGTTATCATTTACATTTAAATTGCAATTCAGTATCAATATTAAAAAAATAAAACGTGTGCTAAGTTATAGATCTTCTTTAAAGCCATACATCATGGATGAAAGATATTATAAAAACTTAACATGGAGGACATCCTAGTAACATGATGTCTATCACTGTTCTGGTTAATATAGGTTTGCTCTGTTGATTAAACCGCTAGTGTAGAAATATCCATAGTCTTCGACGAGTTTCTGTTCAACGCGTTTGGTCTCCGGATGATGGAGACACCCTGTGAGACTATAAATACTCAGTTACTCAATTTTCAAACGCAAACCAACTTGGCGCCATCGGTCGGGTTGTGTCATCTCACCACTGAAAAACTTCGTCGAATCATACCTGCAATTTCATATGGAACTTAGACCGGAGACCTATCCGTGTTTCTAAGACAATTGTTCTTGTTTTACTTGAGCCGTTTGTTGGAGTAGAATTACGTAGACAGCTGACAGTCATGGTATATTGCGGAATCTACAGAGGTATCAGACTTCGGGGGACCAGAACCCCCGTCATCTCAACCATTTTTCTCAGATTTCTTACGTGTCACCGCACGGTCAGGTTGTATACGCTGTTTCTGTCGGCGACGTGAGATGGCGGCCTCTGCTGACGGAGGTGTAGGAGATGTCATAGGCATAGATTCCTGCCCCTCAGAACTAGGGCCATGTCCCAGTCACTAAGGCGGAAGCATTCTGTAGAATTACCAATGCAACATGTGATAACTCGTCGCTAATTTTATTCTCCTCGGGAGTTGCTGTAGTCAGCAAATGCAGGAAACCGTCGGCGGCTGAAGACGAAGGATCAGCAGGACATTGCATCGTGTCAGACTGTAACAGAGGACGCAAAGACAAGTGGGAAACTCCGCTCCCTCTCCACATACAGGCAGCTCAGAAGCAGCCACTTCGCGAGCAAGAGGGATGCTGGAGATAACTTCTTCATCACTCACCGTACCATGGACGGGAGGTATCGTAGCATCGAGAGGAGCAGAGGACACAATCGACGCGGAGGAGGTTGGCGTAGAAGGCACAGTCAAATCCTCACCATCAGCTTCCTGAGTGCGACGTCGCTTGTTTGACGCCGTTACAGGTTCTATCCTGGGGCAAAAGGGATTCTGAACCTGTCGCGGAGGTAAAGGCGGAAATTCATTGACACGATTATCATAACTGACTGTTTGTTCATTATAATCCGAAGCAGAAGTACGTCCGTCAGCAGGAGTGGAAGGAACAAGATCAGCAACCGTCAAATTGCGACGCTGTACTAATGACGGCTTTCATACAAAAACCCTTAGCGGACAATTAGACCGAACATGTCCACTTTCATTACATAGGAGGCAAGTTCCCTCTTGTCCAGTGCACATGACACGGACGCGGTAACCACAAACTTGTAAATGTGATGGAACATAGCGTTTGACAAGTATTTCCACGGAACGAATTCCTCTATAACACTGATCTGTGTTGAGAAGACCAGCGTTCACAGCTGACGTTTTGCACGGTACCATAAGGAGTCAATATGTCATGTAGAAAGTTGTCATCAACCTTCGGTGGGTGGTTGAACACTCGAACATTGGTATAGTCGATTTCAGCATCTGCGAGTGACACCATCCTAACGGGATTTTCGCGATGCTTGAACGGGCCTTGAGAACCAAGTCGCAACAGTAACCTTTCAACGTGAAGGAGATCCATCAATTTCACGTAAAACACGTATTCGTCTGCTTAAAAATAAGTGGTGCGTGCCTGATGAGAGTTCAAAAAAATGGTTCAAATGGTTCTGAGCACTGTGGGACTTAACATCTGAGGTCATCAGTCCCCTAGAACTTAGAACTACTTAAACCTAACTAACCTAAGGACATCACACACATCCATGCCCAATGCAGTATTCGAACCTGCGACCGTAGCGGTCGCGCGGTTCCAGACTGTGGCGCGTAGAACCGCTCGGCCACCCCGGCCGGCTGATGAGAGTGCATGGGGGCTTAATTATATATAATGAAAATAATTTTAATTTTTAGTAGCTAACTGTCAGGTTACGCAGTCTCGTAAACGGTTGGCCCTGACTAGTTTTAGTACGCAATCTGACTGCATAGAATAACAACAAAGAATGAAAGACAATTTCCATTAACACAATTAATTAATTAAGTCCCCAGCAACTATAAAACCTACGAAACCAAAACACAAGTGTAATTGTTCTGTGTGTGGAAGTGTGATTCAAGGTACACATCTGGCACGATTCTTCTTCAATAAGACAAGAAATTTTAAATACCATTTATACTGATGTAATTAAATAAATTAGAAATACTATAACTGCGTAAGGAAACCAGAATTACACTCTAATACAAGAACACAAGCCAGATGCTTTGTTGACTGAACCTGTAATGACGCATTATTAAGACACTGAAATAATAAAAAAAAGGAATTTTTTTACCTTCATATATATTGACGAAAAGCATTCTGATCATTACAATATCTCCATTCGAACAACATCTGCTGTCTAGCCCATCAAACAACTGCATACAACATGGCCACAAATAGCACAGCTATCAATATCCTCTCAGCAAGATCTGCACAAGCACTCACTACGACATCTCAACAACGACTTGACTCCTACTACCTCTCAACAAGCACCGACTACTGCCACATCTCGACAAGCACTGCCAGTGGAGGCGGCGGAATAAAACTCTTTGGCGCAATCTCTGGCGCTGTGGCTCAGTGTAGCAACCTTTCATATGCCCTTCCTCCACGAGCCATAATTTGATGGTATTTTTGCCAGCATTGGTGGTGAAAATACCACCAAATTCGTCCACAAAAATACAGACAAAAATAAAAGATAATATTAATACGTAAATATCACATAATTAGATAAAATTTTGGCTTTGCACTGACCTTTCAATTACCTAATATATAAAATACAGTAAGGAATACTAATTCTTTCATACACATGACTTTACATAATAGTTTACACAATACACAAAAAATCAGTTTATACAAATGTTCACATAAAATGCTTTGAATGATTCAAAAAAAAAGTAGTTGATAGTTCTAGCAGTAGCACCCAGCAATGGTCAACAGGTGCAAACAGCAAGAAGTAACATTATTCAGTAGAAACAGTTCCAACAGTGGCACCCAGCAATGTTGAACAGGTGCAGACACCAACAAGTGACATGTTTCAGCAGAAGCAGTTCCATTAGTGACACCCAGTAATGTTGACAGGTGCAGACAGCAACAAGTGACATCTCATCACTGGTTGAGCAGCTCCAACTGTGGCACCCAGTAATGCTGAACAGGTGCAGACACCAACAAGTGACATCATTCAGCAGAAGAAGTTCCATTAGTGGCACCCAGCAATGTTCAACAGGTGCAAACAGCAACAAGTGACATTTTCAGTATAAGCAGTTCCATTAGTGGCACCCAGCAATGTTGAACAGGTGCAGACACCAACAAGTGACATTTCAGTAGAAGCAGTTTCATCAGTGGCACCCAGTAATGTTATGCAGGTGCAGACACCAACAAGTGACATCTTTTCAGTAGAAGCAGTCCATCAGTGGCACCCAGCATTACTGAACAGGTGCAGACACCAACAACTGACATTATCTCAGTAGAAGCAGTCCATCAGTGGCACCCAGTAATGTTAAGTAGGTGCAGACACCAACAAGTGACATCATTTCAAGAGAAGCAGTTCCATCAGTTGCACCCAGAAATGTTGAACAGGTGCAGACACCAACAAGTGACATTATCTCAGTAGTAGCAGTCCATCAGTGGCACCCAGCAATGTTGAACAGGTGCAGACACCAACAAGTGACATCATTTCAGTAGAAGCAGTTCCATCTGTGGCACCCAGTAATGTTGAACAGGTGCAGACACCAACAAGTGACATCATTCAGCAGAAACAGTTCCATTAGTGGCACCCAGCAATGTTGAACAGGTGCAGACACCAACAAGTGACATTATTTCAATAGATGCAGTCCATCAGTGGCACCCAGTAATGTTGAACAAGTGCAGACACCAACAAGTGACATTTTCAGTATAAGCAGTTCCATTAGTGGCACCCAGCAATGTTGAACAGGTGCAGACACCAACAAGTGACCTTATCAGTAGCAGCAGTTCCACAGTGGCACCCAGCAATGTTGAGCAGGTGCAGACACCAACAACTGGCATCATTTCAGTAGAAGCAGTTCCATCAATGGCACCCAGCAATGTTGAGCAGGTGCAGACACCTACAAGTGACATTATCTCAGCAGAAGCAGTCCATCAGTGGCACCCAGCAATGTTGGGCAGGTGCAGACAGCAACAAGTGACATCATTTCAGTATAAGCAGTTCCACTAGTGACACCCAGTAATGTTGAACAGGTGCAGACAGCAGTCCATAATATTCACTATCACTAATCACACTGTTCATCAGAGTTTATCAGCAGAAATTAAACGTGTCCTAGTGGCACCAACCATGTAGAAAAAGTGCAAGTAACAGTCCATAATATTCACTATCACTAATCACACAGTTCGTCAGCAGAAATTAAACATTTCTAAGTGTCACACATCAATGTTGAACAGGTGCAGGTGTGAACAACAGTTTGAATGCACACACAATTGCTTTTACAAAATTATATCAATGCTCTTACACTAAACATACAAAGTATAAGAAACACACAAATGATATCAGATAATTGTCATATTAAATATTACAAATACACAAATATCAGTAAACCTATAATATTTATGGGTGTCAGTGCAAGCCACAACAAAGAAGTAAAATAATATTTAGGAGATAGGTCGGTACCAATTATCTGAGATTAGGAAGGGAAAACACACAAAACACACCCACTCATCTTTCATCCACATTAAGTGCTACTGTGTAACTGAATAGTGATAACTGTGTAAATGCAATTCTGTCACAATTTGATGTTCATCATGTGTATCAAGTAGTAGTTGCTGAACAACTGTCAGTGTGCCAAGATATGCAAATACTTCCTCTCTTCAAAGAAAAAAGTATATATTGCTTAGCGATTTAACAAAGTGTGTGTGTAGACTATCTTCCTTCTACTTGAGTGTTCTAGTCTGCCAACTTCATCTTCCTCGTTCCATATAAACCAACAAAAGAAATATGCTCCTCGCTTACTTTACCTCTTATCCACCAAAGCACCAATAATCATCAGCATCACATAATCTTAATACTTCAATAATACCTCTTACATCGATACATACAAAACTTATCATCAATATCATTTACCTTACCTCTTGTCCACCAAAACTCCAATAATCATCAACTTCACACAATCTCAATGCCGCAATAATACCTCTTCAATACGCCGATACATATAAACCTTATTACCAATATCATTTCACTTCCATAACAACTCTTTCCTCTAGTCAGTCTCCTCGAACAAGAACAGATAAAATCCTAGTGCAAACTTCAATTCATCATCCCATGCAGTCCGAAGACACAGTGTCCACACACAACCTCTGTGTAATCCATCTGACCCAAATCTTTTACTCATTATGAATTATAAAATACATTTTGGTTACCTTGTCCATCATTAAATAAGAGAAATGCATACATGACCTCTAACAGCCTTTAGTTCGAAGAACTTTCAGTAAGTAAGTACGATTACAAAGTGTGAATAATCGTGATATTTCAGTGTGTACACCACTTCAAGAATTATGGCAAACAGAAGCAAAAATGTGGAGTATTTCTTGTGTCAAGTGTCACTTGCTATTTCAATTGCTCACGAAGAATGCAGTGTAATAACTGTCAATGGTCTAAACCTAGTGTTGGTATGTCATGTCGTTAGCTTCCTTCCTTCCTATTAGCATAAATTTATACAGCTTCCATAAAACCTCCAGCTCATGTGACTTCTATGAGGTTTCTTTTACTAATGTCGTTCGTCGAATTATAGCAGTTCATTTTCTTATCTTAAAAATATAAGGCACTGAGCGTAAGCAAAACATGCAATAGCGAGTAAATATACCAGTGGAGAACAGAATGTCAACAAGTGGATGCAGCACAATTCCTACAACGAGGTTCTGCCAAGCAAACAATCTATAATTAATACCATAGTGTGACCTAAACTCTATGTTCGTACACAGTATATCAGCATTTCTATATACCAAATTAAAGAGTAGTTATGACAACAAATCGAAATGTATAAATATGCAATCCATACGCACAGCAGCAAACATATATCTTACGTAATAAACAGGTCATTAGCATCATATCAGCATAAGCAAATAAATGTTCATATGTAATCTTAATAAGTAAACATGAAGGCGCAAGCAGATAAATCACAAAGTATAACTTACATACATAACCACAGTCAGCACAATTAATCAGGTGACAATTATAATTTAAATAAATAAGCACAGCAGGCACATAATTAAAAAATATGACATCAGTGAAAATGCATTGCAGCCAAGCGATGCATAATATGCATAAGTAACAACCTTGTTCATTAATCAATCATTGTCAAAATCAGTTAATGTACGCAAGCACGTCGCTCCGCAAGTAGATTCATAGAACATAAAATTTAGCACAAAGTATGAATCACTTAATCGCGAGCACCAAATTACGTCTAAAGTACGTACCAAGTGGAAATATGTTACCTGAAAAATAAACTCAATTAACAGTTACCCTTTTAGTTTATTAGTTTCTTCTTCGAAATTACATTCTTCCTGAAAATTTCTTAATAGCAAGTCGTCTTAACGTCGGACACACACAGAATTTACCTGAAGTTCTTAAATATTTCATACAACAGTATCCTGAAAAATACTGAACGTTAATAACATAATTTATCAAGTCACTATAGCTTTATACTGAACTGATTCGGAGAAATTAGACTGTGTTTTTGTTTACGGCTGTCAGTGCATTCGCACTGAGCGCTCGATCAGCTGTAGGCGCGTGACGTAGGAAGTAATTGTTTGCGGTCAACGACTGCCTTGTGCGGCGCGCAGACTTGACTGTTGCTTTGATTATGTGCCGCCGCCAAAACACTGCGCGTCCTTGTACTCTCCGCATGTTTGCGTATAACTGTTGGTTTCTCGAAAGTATGTCATTCCACAAAAATTTTAACGTTAGATATATGATGTACTCCCTTAGAGCGTCGAGATTTAAGAGTTTCTTCTTCAACAGTGTTATCACGAATAATTTTGCGAACTCTTTATGGATCATTATAAAGCAAAAAAATTGTGCGATACAAGCCTTTTCCTTTGTGAGACAAACGATGAGACTTAATTAACACCTTCTGACCAACTGACAAGATTTTTAAACGACCAGGATGTTTGGCTGATTTCTCTCTTCTAGCAGCCGCATATGCAATATTTTGCAGAGCCGGGTTGACAACTTCAGAGTGCCGCAGTTTCTGTGTAGGCGGAAATGGAATGATTTCAGAAATGCGATTTGACGGTGCTTAATTTTTTAATATCAATATAGGTGGTAAAGAAGTTGAATCATTAGGGAGTTCATTCAGAATGTTTTGAAAAATGTGAAGATACTGATCCCACGTTCTGTGATTCTGATGACAATAAAGTCGACACAATTTATTGATTTGCTTCATCCATCTCTCTGAAGCGTTAAATTGAGGGTGAAAAAGTGAAATGAAAATTGCTTTAATCTTACGACGCCGTAGAGTACAAAGCCAAATTTTGGAGCGAAACTGTGATCCATTATCTGATATAACCTTATCAACATGACCCACTTCTTTAAGAAAATGTTTGATGAAAGCGTTAGATACTGAACGAGCTGTTGCTCTGCGTAAAGGTGTAAAACACACATATTTTGATGTCAGTTCCACTGCTACGAAAATGTACGCAAAACCATTAGTAGAACGAACTACTGGACTGAACAAATCGACTGCAGCCATCTCCTTTAATTTCGCTGGAATGATAGGAAACAATGGTGCTCTGTGAGAAATAGTTGGCGGCTTAGCCTTTTGACATAATTTGCATTTGGCAAGAACAGATCGAATACGTTTTTCCATATTACTGAAGTAGCAATTTTCTCTTAATTTATGAAAGCATTTTCTGGGACCAAAGTGCGCATAACTGAAATGTATATACCAAATCAATTTATTAACCTACTCATCAGGAATACAAACTAACCAAACAGAGTTGTCGACCGATTTTCGTTTAAAAAGAATATCATTGCGAACTAAATAATACTGTCTAATCGCTATGCTTTTTTCTTTCTCCTACACTTCTCCTTAATGCCCTTCCAGATTGGATCCTTATTTTGCTACTTAGCGATGTCCTGGAGCGAAGACGAAATAAAATTCTCGAACATAACACCTTGAATATACATCAAACAATAATTGTTTTCTTTGCAGTCCTCCTCAGCACTTTGTTTCAAACCCATAGGTGCACGTCATAAAGCATCAGCAACAATATTTGAAGAACCCTGTATGTAAACAACACTAAAATCAAATTCCTGTAGGTACAGCGCCCATCGTGATAATCTTGCATGTGTTAATTTTGTTGACATAAGAAATTCCAGAGCTCGATGATCGGTGTAAACCTTAGTATATTTGCCAAAGAAAAATGTCCGAAATTTTGTGAAAGTCCAAACAACAGCCAAGGCTTCAAGTTCCGTAATAGAATAATTCTTTTCTGATTTAGAGAGAACACGACTTCCAAATGCAATAGTTTTCTGTATTACAACGCCGTTTTCTTCTATCTCTTGAAATATATGTGCACCTAGTCCTTTGTATGACGAGTCCGTCGCCAAACAAAAGGCTTTAGATAAATCCGGATGTGAAATAAGTGGAGCAGCAACTAAAGCATCACGAAGTTGTTCAAATTCTGACTGAGCTTCCTCATCCCAACACCAATTAGAATTGTTTTTTGGATAGTTCACATAAACGAGGTGTGGCCAAATTGTCCAATCTAACAAAGCGTCTAAGATAATTACAGACACCAAGGAAACTACGAACATCACGTTTTGTGGTAGGAACAGCATAATTACGAATAGCGTCTAGTTTCTCTGGATCAGGAAGAATACCTTCTGTAGAAATAATGTGACCGAGAAATTTCACCTGAGAACGAACAAATTCAGATTTTTCCAAGTTCACTGTAATGCCAACTCTTGCAAAAATACGTAATAATGAATCCAAAATTTTGTTGTGCTCACTGCAAGAACGTTTAGCAATAAGAATATCGTCAACATATGAAGTAATATTGTCACGAAGGTAAACAGGTAAAATTTCGTTTAAATTACGAATGAATGCTGATGATGATACAGTTAGTCCAAATGGTAATTTCCGAAATCTCTTTTGAGTAAAATCGTCATATCCGGTTAATCTTTACCGACTCTCTAGATAGACTGATAGTCGAAGAGTTGTTTTAACAGATGCAAAGAATAGTAAAAGAGTAGGCAGCGGTGCAGAAAACTAAAAGGGAAATAGCATCACTACAGCTCGGGGCCCTATGCACGCTACGGCACATATTCACTTAGTGTAGTGAATCCCGTGAGGACATTAATAGCCGCACATAAATTCCAGTTTCTGACTTAGTGGCCAATTTGATGGAAGTGCGTACATAAATTGATCTAACCATGAACATGGATGTATGTCATTCTTAGAACTGCGAAAGATCTTAAATTTCCGAACAGTTAAGAAGTGTTTATAGTCAAAGTTTTCTCCTCATGGCGACAAAGACCTACCGCGTCTGTCCCAGTCCCAATGTCGATTATTGTCAAGTTCACGCGCCTGGCGCTCTCTTGTTGCATCTCGTAAATGAAACAAATTATTTTCTTCAAACCCCTCTGCTATCTGTGATTCTAAATTTCTTCTGCTGTCTTTTCCTACGATTTCGCCTTCAATTTGTTTGACTTGCTTTCGTAATGCCTCAAATTCCCTTTTGACGCGTTCATTAAATTTTCCCTGATTTTCAACATGCTTATTTATGTTCTGGTACTCTTCGGTTTCTGCAAATGGCAATGGTGCTATATCATCTGATTCTCTGTCCCCATTTAAACTAAGACTTGTCAATTTATCTGAAATCTCCTCAACTCTTTCCGATAAGTCACCTATTTGTTCTTTCTGTTTATTTACGTCTTCCGTAAGTGTCGCGACTCGGGTTTCAGTATTGACACATTTGGTAGTTAACTATTCATACTGTTGTGTTGGGTTATTTCATCTGTCATTTGGTACGGATTACTCGATTCTCTCAAATATTTCTTCCTTATCGTTTACACGTTGTAAATTTAACTCTGAAAATTTCTGTACTATCACGCGATCTCTTTCTTCCTGTTCTCTGTCCTGTTCCCTTTGTCTAATCTCTACTGCAACTAATCTATTATTGTGAGAATTCAAAATCAGTTGTACTTCTTCTCTAATTTCTTTCTTTAATTCATCTTTCATGTTTTTGAAACATGTCCCTATTCGTGAATCTGACAATGTTTCCATTGTTTCCATCTCTGTTTTAATTGTTCCTATTTGTGATCCCAACTGTGATCCCAGTGAGTCTAACCGTGTTTCCATTGTTCCCATATCAGTTTCTAAACGTGTTGCCAAAGTTCCCATCTCTGTTTTAATTGTTCCTATTTGTGATCCCAGTGAGTCTAACCGCGTTTCCATTGTTCCCATATCAGTTTCTAACCGTGATCCCAAATTTAATATTGCACTCATCAACTGCTCCATGTTAACTTGTTCGAAATTCTTTTCGCCCCTAACATTTCCCGCAAAACCAGTTTCCTTCGTCATAGCTGTAAAGCTATCTGTGTTCGATACTATTCCAGAATCTTCTGTCATTAATCTCGTATTCTGAAAATTTTTTGATTGTGAAAAATTTTGAAATGGTTCCGGACTATTTTCCCGACTTATTAAATTGTTTTCAACTTCATCATTCATCATACTGTTCTCCTGTGTTGGCGAGTTCGCCATGTTAACAATTTCGTCATTCTCACTATTCATCATTTTGCCTTTTTCATTGATCGCGTAATCATTTACAAAATGTACAAAACTCGTCACTGTACGAAAATTACACACAATGACTCTTTATCTCCAACAATACCATTCACACGAAATGTTTCCCTCAAACACGATTAACGAACAATAGAAATAATTGCACTAAATTGTCAAACCCGTAGACAAGACAACAAAAATTACATTCTGCAAAAAAAAAATACCATTAGAAGAATGACAATTACCAAATCTACACATGCAATATAGACTACAATTACTAAACTACGAATTACTACAACAATACTACTGTCTGCTATTTATACAATCAGAAGAATTCCAAGGGACGATCCGAAGCAGCCGTCGCCACGTGCATGGGGGCTTAATGATATATAATGAAAATAATTTTAATTTTTAGTAGCTAACTGTCAGGTTACGCAGTCTCGTAAACGGTTGGCCCTGACTAGTTTTAGTACGCAATCTGACTGCATAGAATAACAACAAAGAATGAAAGAAAATTTCCGTTAACACAATTAATTAATTAAGTCCCCAGCAACTATAAAACCTACGAAACCAAAACACAAGTGTAATTGTTCTGTGTTTGGTAGTGTGATTCAACGTACACATCTGGCACGGTTCTTCTTCAATAAGACAAGAAATTTTAAATACCATTTATACTGAAGTAATTAAAAAAATAGAAATACTATAATTGCGTAAGGAAACCAGAATTACACTCTAACACAAGAACACAAGCCAGATGCTTTGTTGACTGAACCTGTAATGACACATTAGTTAAGACACTGAAATAATTAAAAAAAAGGGGAATTTTTTTACCTTCATATATATTGACGAAAAGCACTCTGATCATTACAATATCTCCATTCGAAAAACATCTGCTGTCTAGCCCATCAAACAACTGCATACAACATGGCCACAAATAGCACAGCTATCAATATCCTCTCAGCAAGATCTGCACAAGCACTCACTACGACATCTCAACAACGACTTGACTCCTACTACCTCTCAACAAGCACCGACTACTGCCACATCTCGACAAGCACTGCCAGTGGAGACGGCGGAATAAAACTCTTTGGCGCAATCTCTGGCGCTGTGGCTCAGTGTAGCCACCTTTCAAGAGTTCACATGAATTGTATCGATAAGCCAATCGTGGAGCTCTAGGGATGCACGTGTCACGTTGTCGTGGAAACCATGGAAGCCATAGCAGAGCGGCCGACGCCGCTGCAAGTAGACGAACACAGACAGACAGTAAGGTGGAGCGGAGGCGCTACAACTCACTAGGCAGACGGAAGAACACCAACGAGGAAAACTCCACACAAGCGGTTCGTGAAATAAGCAAGATCCTTCCCGCTCGGCACTCGAATGGCAGCTGCCCGTTTGGCTAGCCATGCACCATTCACGGCCAGACCCAATCTTCCATATGTCGCCAAATAGGCGTCTAAGACCTGTACACGTACATCCATTATGTAAATTACCGTACAGGTCAGATATTGTACTTGAAAGTCGCTTCCCCGGTATCGGCAGAAAAATACAATGTTGATTACGATGCAGCTTCTTTCCACGTGCATAAATGGTGAGGCGACCACTCGCGATATGCGGGAAATCCGGATTCGAGTCCCGGTCCGGCACAAATTTTCATTGTCGTCATTCCATTCTGCAGCTGAGGGTAGTCATTATTCGCAGTTGCGTATTCATTTGATGTGTTTGGTAACGGCTGTGGCCACCGCAGTGCCTGCTTCTTTGGCCATGGATGCATGTCCAAAGGACCTTTGCATTGTAATCAGAATAACACAGGCACTGATATAACGGAAAGGTATCAGGTTGACTTCTTCACTGCCAAAACGAATCGAAAAAGTCACGGATCTCTGGGAGGTGCCTGCTTATGGGTAGGTGCCCACTAGGAAAAGATGGAACAACTGACAAAAGGATTATATTCGATTGCTCTGGGCGTGGAACTTAAGATGTCTGAACGTGATACGGAAGCTAGAAAACTCGGAAAGGGGATTGAAAAGGCTC